>NW_017672457.1:0-72769 GCF_001879085.1 Nicotiana attenuata | reverse complement strand
GGGGGGGGGGAGGAAGAGGATGCACCTTCAAGGATGGGGCCAGTTGGAAAAAGTCTCCCACAATGAAATCAATATGCTCTTCAACACCGTATACCTTTGCATTTTCAAAAGCCAATGCGACTTTTCTGGGATCAATATCAATTGCAATGACATGATGACACCTGTGTATGAGATCATGGGAGATAAAGATATGTTATGAGTCTAAGAACCATAAAAATCATTAAACTACCATTCTCTTATCAATAGCTTCAAGAAGATATTTCTCAAGGCTCATCTGATGCAGGTAGCTCATATAGAGCAAGTGCACGAGATTTTATGACCAATCACCATAAAAAAATTGCATCTCAGAAAGAAGCAATAGTCTTTTTGAGTTAACATTGAAGTGAATGCAATTTCTCAAAAAACAATTGCTTTTTGTTTTTTTGGTAAATCCACTAGGCGATGAGCCTAGGGCTAGTTTATATATATATATAACGAACAAAGTACCATAAGTTATTACAAAGAGTACGGAAATAGAAAATGATAAATACATAACCCCTATTGTCAACTTTGAGTAAATATCACCCAAAATTGACATCACAAATCGACCTAGGTACTGAACATTGCAAAGACAACACAACTGGTACATACACTGAAAATTATAGCATTCCCAACTCTTGTAGAATTTCTATCTGATTTTACTGCTTCTTTGAGACCAGACAAGCAATTCAACCAACAGAACATTTCAACTTCTAAACCTATAATCTCACAGAAATACAGGTCTACGAGATTGACTAAGATTTAATGAACTCTTTTATACAAAACAAGTAAGGAATAATTCTCATTTTTGTGTATACTAGGTGAATTTCTGTAAAGGATACTAATAGTAGTATAGATAATAATAGTTAACCATTGTATAGTTAACTTAAGTTAGTTAGAACCATAGTTAGTAAATTGGTTGTGAGTGTAGTTAGTTGGGTATTAGTTGTCCCGCTACTTGTAATGACAGTTGTCATTTTAACAGAAAATATTTTTCTTCTGTTCCATTGCTTTCTCCTTCCTTCCTCTTCTTCTACAATGGCAACCGTGATCTCATCTCAATCTGATTGAATTGAGCAAAGTTTACATGGTATCAGAGCTCCTAGTGACTGAATTGAGGGATCTATCACGAGATTTGCAGTGAAGATCGAGGAATTTCAGTCCATGCATGTTCAAATTTCGTCGATTGTAGAAAATCATTTGTAAACCCTAAGTTTTTTGTTCAAATGGCGATTGATGAATCAACTAGCAGTACTCCGAACGGAACAGCTAATGGATTGATTTTTATGGCTCAAACTCTTGATTATACACATCCACTCTATTTGCATCCTTCAGATGCACCAGGTTCTCTCTCTGTAGGAATCCAACTGATTGGAATGGAAAATTACACACTGTGGAGTCGTGCGATGAAAGTTGTACTTTTAGGAAGAAATAAACTAGGTTTTGTGGATGGATCTGTTGTGAAGAAGGATTTTGAAGGTAAATTGCAAAAACAGTGGGAACGGTGTAATGCAATTGTGGTTTCATGGTTAATGAGCAATGTGAATGCAGACTTACTCAGTGGAATTCTGTTTCGTTCTGATTCTTTCCTGGTTTGGAAGGATCTCAAGGAGAGATTCGATAAGGTAAACACTTCTCGAGCATATCATTTACATAAAGCAATTGCTACTATAACACAAGGAATTTCCTCTGTTTCCGTATATTACTCTAAGTTGAAAGACCTTTGGGATGAGCATGATTCTATAGTGCCTCATCCTTGTTATGAGAGTGAACAATCTAGGGAACACACTGTGTACTTGGAGCGCCAAAAGTTATTTCAATTCTTAATGGGACTGAATGATGGATACAGTCAGGCTAGATCTCATATTTTGATGATGAATACTGAACCCAACGTAAATCAGGCTTATGCAATGGTAATACAAGATGAAAGTCAGAAAATGCTAACCGGAGGACACTGTGCAATGACAGAGAGGATTGAACCAACTGCTCTTTATGGTAGTAAGGGTACAGGGCAGCAATATCAAAAGAAGTATAATTCACAATGTGATTTCTGTAACATGAAAGGGCATACCAAAGCTGAATGTTTCAAGTTGATGAAGTGTGATTACTGCCAAAAGAAGGGACATCTCAAGGAGAACTGTTACAAACTTAATGGTTTTCCACCAGATTTTAAGCCAAAGAGACGGGCTAACAATGTGACTGGGAACCAATATAGTACTGATGTATATGGTCAACAACAGGTGGCTAGCAATCAACAGACATTTGCATTTGGCCAACAACAACAACAGCAACAGACTGCAGCTTCACATTTTACACCACCTGTATTCACTCAGGATCAATACAATCAAATTTTGCGCATGTTAAACAAGTCCAACATTATTGAACCAAGTGCTCATATGGCAGGGGCAGGTAATGTAACTTGTCAATCAGATGATGTTGTTTTTAAATGGATCATAGACACAGGTGCCACCAACCACATGATTAGTGATGAAGGTTTGTTACAATCTAATACTGCTATGCCAGCTGATGATGCAGGGAAAGTACAATTGCCTACAGGAGATTCTGCACAAATTTCACAGATTGGAAATTGCCAACTAACTGGAGGTGACATTATCCAGAATGTCCTATGTGTGCCAACATTCAAGTTCAATCTTTTGTCTGTGTCTAGGCTGACAAAGGAACTGAATTGTTGTGCTATGTTCTTTCCTGATTTTTGTCTATTTCAGGATCTCTATACTGGAAAGGTGAAGGAGACTGGTAAGGAGCAGGATGGACTGTATGTGATGTATTCACAAAGGATAAGGAGTAATGCAAATGTTAGGAAGTCTCTAGCTGTTCAACAGAAGTCTCTAGCTGTTCAACAGAAAATAAGTGCAGATGTTTGGCACAAGAAGATGGGACATGTTCCTCTCTCAGTATTGATAAAAGTCTCTACTTTTAGTAAAGATAGTTTTGCTATAAATCATTGTGATGTATGTCCATTAGCAAGACAAACTAGGATTTCTTTCCCCATAAGTCATAGCAGAGCTGAGGATGTTTTTTAGTTGATACACATGGATGTGTGGGGTCCTTACAAATCTGTTACATATGATGGAATGCAATATTTTCTTACTCTTGTAGATGATCATACTAGATGGACTTGGATCTTCCTGATGAGGGTCAAGTTTGATGTTATTCTGCTACTACAAAACTTCATTACAATGATACACAATCAGTTTGATAAGAGGATTAAGGTTCTGAGATCAGATAATGGATCAGAATTCTTTAATCACAATTGTAGCACTCTTTTTTCATCATATGGTATTCTACATCAGAGCTCCTGCCCCTACACTCCTCAGCAGAATGGAGTAGTGGAGAGGAGGCATAGGCACATATTAGAAACTGCACGAGCTATCAAGTTTCAAGGAGGTTTACCTTCTAAATTCTGGGGTATATGTGTAGAAGTTGCAGTTTACATCATCAATAGAATACCCTCTACTGTGTTGCATAACAAGTCTCCTTATGAGATGCTTTATCATACAGCACCAACTTTAGATCATATGAGGATTATTGGCTGTCTATGTTATGCTACCAGACTTCCAAAGCAAGACAAGTTTGGTGCAAGAGCAATCAAAGCAGTAATGATGGGATATGGAGTTCATCAAAAGGGGTACAGGTTGTATGATCTGGAGAATAATACTTTCTTTACTAGCAGAGATGTGGTCTTTTTTAAATCCATTTTTCCTTTTCAATCCTCACAAACCTCCCCATCCCCAATTTCTCCTATTGTGTCACATATGCCCTCTATTGATGACTCAGTACCTTGTGTTTCCATTCCATCACAACATATGTCTCAACCCACAGCTGCAGATGATACAACCTTCTCTCAAATGGAGCCTTTGCCTACAGAGATGCCTTTGTCTACAGAGATGCCTCTCTCCCCTGTAAATCATGATATTGATCCTCAGACTGCTTCACCAATTTCTGAAGTTTTTCCTCCTCCTGTTGTCAACCCTACTAACAGGCCAAAGAGGACTACTAAGCCACCAATATGGCTTAAGGACTATGTAGTCCCAGGGAAAGGGCCTCCGTCTTCTACCAAGTGTTTGTATCCTATTGCAGGGCCTACAGTGCTTTATCTGCCCAATACCAGAGTTTTATCTCTAAATTCTCATTAGAGACTGAACCTAAGCCTTATGCAGAAGCAGCTAAGGACCCTAGATGGATTGATGCTATGAAAGCTGAAATACAAGCCTTAGAAGATAACAAGACTTGGGAAGTGGTGTCATTGCCGCCTGGTAAAAGGGCTATTGGTTGTCGATGGGTATACAAAATAAAGTATAAAGCTACAGGTGAGGTCAAGAGGTTCAAAGCAAGGCTTGTGGCAAAAGGCTATAGCCAAAAGGAGGGGCTGGATTATCAGGAAACCTTTTCTCCTGTAGTGAAAATGGTGACTGTTCGATCAGTTATTTCAGTTGCTGCATCTAAGAACTGGGCCATACATCAAATGGACGTCTACAATGCATTTCTGCAAGGGGATCTTAATGATGAAGTGTATATGACTATGCCTCAAGGTTTTTCTGTTGCTGCAGGTAAACAGCAGGCCTGCAGGTTGCTTAAGTCCCTCTATGGACTCAAGCAAGCCTCCAGGCAATGGAACATCAAATTGACTTCTGCTCTACTTGCCTCAGGTTTCACTCAAAGCCACCTCAACTACTCTTTATTTACAAAATGCTTCACTGGGAAAACTGCCATTGTCTTGGTTTACGTGGATGATCTCTTGATCACTGGAGATGATACCACACTCATTCAGGATACTAAGGATGTATTACAGAAGAATTTTAAGATTAAAGATTTGGGTGAGCTTCGATTCTTTTTGGGCATTGAGTTTGCCAGAAGTCAACATGGGATTTTGATGCATCAACGCAAGTATGCGTTGGAACTTACTTCTAATATGGGTTTAGCAGGTGCTAAACCTGTGGCTGCACTAGTTGAACTCGATCAGAAGTTAACAACTGCTGAATTTGATGCACATCTAGGCTTGGAGAATGATCCACCACTTACTGATCCTGGTAGTTATCAACGACTGATTGGAGGCTACTTTATTTGACAGTCACTCGCCCAGACATTTCCTATGCTGTCCAAACTCTTAGCCAATTTATGCATTCTCCTAAGACTTCTCACATGGAGGCTGCTATCAGACTTGTCAAATACATCAAGCAAAGTCCTGGAATGGGAATTCTTATGTCATCTGCTGCTTCCCTTCACTTACAAGCCTATTGTGATGCTGATTGGGCATCCTGCCCTTCCACTAGAAGGTTTGTTACAGGTTATATGGTGAAGTTAGGGGACTCTTTGATTTCTTGGAAATCTAAGAAACAAACCACCATCTCCAGGAGTTCAGCTGAGGCAGAGTACAGGAATCTAGCTTCTGTGGTTGCGGAGATCGTGTGGCTTGTTGGTTTGTTCAAAGAGTTAGGTGTGGAGGTTCAGTTGCCTGTTCCAGTTCATTGTGACAGCAAATCTGCTATCCAGATTGCTGCTAATCCAGTGTTTCACGAACGTACTAAGCACATAGACATTGATTGTCATTTTATTCGCGAGAAGATTCAACTTGGTTTGATTCATCCAGTTTATGTGTCTACTACAGAACAGCGGGCTGATATCTTGACAAAAGGCTTGACTTCACTGCAACATCACTACTTGCTTTCCAAGCTAGGAATGAAGGATGTCTTCATACCTTCTAGCTTGAGGGGGGGTAAAGGATACTAATAGTAGTATAGATAATAGTAGTATAGATAATAATAGTTAACCATTGTATAGTTAACTTAAATTAGTTAGAACCATAGTTAGTAAATTGGTTGTGAGTGTAGTTAGTTGGGTATTAGTTGTATAAATATAGTTGTCCCACTACTTGTAATGACAGTTGTCATTTTAACAGAAAATATTTTTCTTGCTTTCTCCTTCTTTCCTCTTCTTTCTACAATGGCAACCGTGATCTCATCTCAATCTGATTGAATTGAGCAAAGTCTACAATTTTCACTTGAACAACGCACAGAGAAATAGAGAATGGCAGTAGAGGAATTAATTAATGGGTTCATTTCCATCTTTTATGCTCTTTGTATTAGAGGCAGACTAAAAGAAGACCCCAAAAAATAATTGAAAACAAAAGGACTCAGCAATAAACGCTACACTACATACATAGTTGCAAATTGGATAGCATTTCCACCAACACCAGTGAAAGCATCAATGACGACACCGCCGCCACAGCGAGCGGCATGCCTGACGGCAATCTGCTCCGGCGTAACTGAAAACCAGCCCTCTTCATCCATCTTAATTCCTTCGTCATATCTAGAGAAAAGATCATATCTTTGGACCCAATACTTCTTTACCAGTGGACTTAATCCTTGTTCTGCTTTAACACCTACTGCATTTTTACTTCTCCGTTTTGTTTTTAACTTAACTGAGAAAAGAAAAAAGTTCTCAGGATATTGGAGAACGGTAAAAGAAGTTGGTTTCCAGATTATGAGAGGATAAAAATTAGCAATGTAATTGTTGATTCTACTTGCCAAATGGGGTTACCTCTTCTCTTGAAAAACTTGGGTTTGCGTTTTCCAGCAGAGCAACGGCGGTTAAGTAGCGCTACAACTTCTGTAATCACACTATTCATTTTGGTGCTTCTTTTAATTCACACACACACACACAGAGACTGTAAATGTTTTTTCAATGGAAAATATTGAGATTTCAAAGCTTTCGAAACGAGATGACGCAGGGTGGGGGTTCTCCAATGGAGAAGTGGGGAAAAGGAAAAGAAACAAGCAAAAAGGAAGTATAGTGCTCGACTGTTGTAATGAAAGTTTTGGTCAAAATGGTACAAATGGACCCTTATGTTTGGGAGTAGGTTTAATATAGTCCCTTAAGTATATTATTAAGCAGTTCTAAGTTTTTAAGTTTATCAAAAGTGCGCCTTTTTAGTTTCAGTCAAATATTAACAAATTCTGATCGTTAGATTTAATGAAAACTATACAATCAAAAAAAAAATCGAAACTCATATTTGGAGGTGCAGTTTTTATAGTTTTTGGTCTATTTTTAGTGTCATGTGCAGTTCTTTTAGGTGTAATTATATATTTTTTATTTTATTTTTAGTATCTGTGGCACTTTTTTAGTGTTCTAATTTCGGAAATTTAACAGGACTTTTTATTGGTTAAAACCTTTTTTAGCATTCAATATTTGTTAATTATTTACGAATATCAAAAGTATTTTTTTGTATCAAATTTTAAAATCCAATATTGCTCAGGAATGTATGTTTTTATGAACTATTTTAAATCAACCCAAAATATTGATGATCATTTTTGTTATCTTCTCGAAAGTTTTGGTAATAACTTTAAATTGGAGGTTTAAGTTTTATCTCGAAATAGAGAATAATTTTCTTCGAACAAAATTGGTAATTTCAACGTCAATATGATCTATAGAAACTGTTAAAATTAATTATTTTCCATTAGCTTACATAATCAGCTATATTAGCTTTGTTAGAGTTCGTTAGTTAGTTTAGTGGTTAAGTACAGTTAGTTAGGAGTAGTGACAGCTGTCAGTTTGTTTTAGTTAGTTAGCTTTGTCTTTACACTCTTGTATATAGTGGGAGGAGTTCCACTTAGTCGTGTAATTCAATTCAATAGAGAAGAATCTCTCTTTCTTCCAGAATGTTCATCTGGCCATTTTCTCCTTCTTCTATTTCGACTACCATTGATCTCAAAGTATGAAGCTTCCGCCATTGATGTTGGTGCACTCTAAGCTCAGCAAATGTGGAAAACTACTGTTTCATTGGCAGAATTTTGATATGGTATCAGAGCAAGGTCAGAAGTTCCGATTCATTCCCCCAGATCTGTTAAATCTAGATTGATCATCCTCGATTTTTGTTTTGATCATACATGCAATTTTTGTTCTCATCAATTTCAACTCATACCTCTTAAAATTCTCTGTCAGAATTCTAGATCTATAGTTAGAAATTTTCTGTTGGTTAGTTAGCTGAATTTCACACCTTGTAAGAGATAGCTGCTATCAGAAATGATGAACAATCTACGTCGACCATGGCTGAATCTCCTAATCAGCCAATTGTTGACACTAGCAGTCCTTTTTACATGCATCCTTCCGATAATCCGGGAATAGCACTAGTTCCTGTTCCATTTGATGGATTTGGTTATCGCTCATGGAGAAGAGGTGTGATGATAGCCCTATCAGTGAAAAATAAACTAGGCTTCATCAATGGGGACTGTAAGAGGCCGGATCCAGACTCCTCAAGCTATCGATTGTGGGAGAGATGTGATGATATGGTGAGTTCATGGATTTTGAATTCCTTGGCAAAGGAAATTGCAGATAGTGTTGAATATGTGACAGATGCAATCGAGCTGTAGAAAGAACTTGAAGATCGATATGATCAAACAAATGGAACAAAATCTTACCGGATTCAAAAGGAGATTAATGATTTGTTCCAAGGAGCTCTGGACATCACTGGCTACTATACAAAAATGAAAAAGCTATGGGAAGAACTTAATACTCTGATTGCTAGGTCTTATTGCACCTGTAATTGCACATGTGGAGCAAGGGAAGGTATGTACAAAGCAGAACAGGACAGAAGGCTAATACAGTTCCTTATGGGACTAAATGAGACCTACACTGTGGTCTGAGGCAGTATCCTTATGATGAATCCTCTTCCTACAATTGCACAAGCTTTCTCACTGCTGATCCAAGAGGAAAGACAGAGAAAAATTAAGCCTCGTAACCACTTAGCTCTTGAGCCATCGGCCTTAAACATCACAAGCAAAACAACATCGTTTAAGACAAATTACTCTCCTAATAACTCTCACAACTATAGAAACAGACCCTTCTGTGGTTACTACAAAAGGCAGGACACACAAAAGAGGAGTGCTATAAACTTCATGGTTATCCTCAAGGCTTCAATCAAAATCAGAATCCTAATCTAGGCCACAATCAAGCTTCCAGTTTCAATCAAAACCTAAGACAAAACCATAACTATGGGAATAATTCCGGTGTGAACCAAAGTACCAGGTTCAATAGGGGAAATAGAGGAATGGCTAATGCACATGTAACAGCTACAGATACTCAGCATACTGGTGATGAGAACTGCAATACTCAAAATGTGAGTCTCACAAAGGAAGAATACAGTCAACTTGTGAATCTGCTGCAGCAATTCCAATCAGGAGGAGAAAGAGACAGCTCAGACAATGCTAACACTTCATCAGTAAACTTTGCAGGTATCATAGTCTGCACCTCCTCTATTGATTTTGGGAAACTCTCATGTGAATGTTTCAAAAACAAGGCTGACTCATGGATTATAGATTCAGGGGCATCAAATAATATGACTTTTAATAGATCCTTTTCAACTAATATAGTAACTCTACCTTATCCTATACTTGTCATTCTCCCAAATGGTTACAAAGTGAAGGTGACTGAGATTGGTAATGTTGTACTTACTCCTAAGATCACTCTGAATAGGGTAATGCTTGTTCCTTCTTTTAGATACAACCTAATTTCTGTTCGCTCTTTAACCTCTCACCTTAGTTGCCTTGTTGCCCTCATTAAGCATTGTTGTATACTGCAGGCCCCTTCAATGAAGAGGCCTCTGGTGATTGGTAGAGTCAAAGATGGACTTTACATCTTATGCCCAAGTTGTTTGAAGAACAACAATGCAAGTTCTGGAGCTAATGCCACTGATTTCTTGTCCGTCCTTGTCACTCGCTGCACTTGTAACACACAATGTCCACTTCATTCTCTTGTAGATACATCATCTCATGTCAATAAGTGTGTTCTTTCATCCTCAATTGTAAATAGTTCAAGTGTAGGTATTGAAGAACAATTTCTTTCTGTGAATTCATCATCTAATTCTTCTAGTGCATTTTCTCATCTGTGTTGGAGATAGTGTAGATGTTCTGTGGCATAACAGGCTTGGACATGTTCCTTTTATAAAAATGAAAAATATCTCCTCCATTCCTGTAACCTTTTCTTCCAAACAACCTTTTAATTGCACCATTTTCCCAATAGCTAGGCAGGAAAGACTTCCATTTCCTCAGAGAACCAACACAACCAATAAGATTTTTGAGCTACTACATGTTGACTTATGGGGACCATATCATGTGCCCACACATGATAAGTACAAATATTTCATGACCATTGTGGATGACTTCAGTAGGTCCACTTGGACTCATCTCCTATCCATAAGAGTAATGCCCATCAAGTACTTAAGGGATTCATTAGTCTGGTGGAAAACCAGTTTGGAGTGAATGTCAAAGCTATGAGAGCAGACAATGGACTAGAGTTCACTAATGCAGAAACAAACATGTTATTTCAATCCAAAGGTATCATACATCAAAGAACTTGCCGCTACACTCCACAACAGAATGGTGTAGTGGAAAGAAAGCACAAGTACCTCCTTGAAACTGCTAGAGCTCTCCTCTTCCAATCTAAGCTGCCCCTAAGGTATTGGGATGAATGTATTCTTTGTGCAACCTTCATTATAAACAGACTCCCTTCCACTTCTATTAATGGTCAAACTCCGTATGAATTGTTGTACAAAAGAAAGCCAAAGTACTTTTACCTAAAAAGTTTTGGCTGCATGTGCTATCCCACTGTACCTAGACCTCACAGAGACAAATTTGAACCCACAACAACACCACATGTATTTGTTGGCTATCCCTTCAACACAAAAGGATACAAGGTCCTAAGTCTAGCCACTAGAAAGATCATTGTCTCCAGAGACGTAGTTTTCAATGAATCTATCTTTCCATTTGCAATCAATATGAATATATCTTCCCAATAATGTGTTCCTCATTCAATTCCTTTTATTGAACTTCTATGTGAGGAACCTTCTGTTAGTACAAACATTACACAACAAACATCTGAATACTTGAGTTCTCAAAGAAATAATGTTGACAACACAACTAATCTCATGTCACCTACACATGACCACTCCTCATCACCCTCCATAGTGCCTAATTCTCCAATACAATTTTCATCACAAGACCATACTGAACAACCTCATACATAACCCATGCAGCTGAGACAGTCCTCAAGAACACACAAGATACCTAGTCATTTGCAAGACTATATACATTCCCTACCTAAACTTAAGCCAAATCCTAACTCCCTTAATGCATTATTTTCTACGAACCATCATGTTGCCTCTGATCTATTAACTCCTAACAGTCAAGTTCTTGTGAGAAAATATTTGTCATGACAGGAACCATCATCATATGAGGAAGCAGCCATTGATCCTGCATGGCAAGCTGCAATGACACAGGAATTTGAGGCTCTATATTCCAACCACACTTGAGACCTGGTAGCCCTGCCACCAGGGAAGCAAGCAATAGGATGCAAGTGGGTTTACAAAGTGAATCATAAAGCTGATGGCAGTATAGAAAGGTTCAAGGCCAGATTGGTTGTGAATGGCTACACACAACAGGCAGGAATTGACTACATAGAGACATTCTCCCCAGTGGTGAAGATGACAACAGTGAGAGCATTAATAACCACAGCAGTGAAGGAGGGGTGGTGTATATCTCAGCTAGATGTAAACAATGCCTTCCTCCTTGGAGACCTTAATGAGGAAGTATATATGCAGATCCGCCTGGACTTGTTGTGGATAAACCTGGACTGGCATGCAAATTAAACAAGTCTCTCTATGGTTTAAAGCAAGCCAATCGACAGTGGTATGCAAAGCTGACTGAGGCTTTGTGCTCTAAAGGATACACACACTCCATGAATGACTACTCACTCTTTTATAAGAAAAGTGGAAATTCCTTGGTATATGTTGCAGTATATGTGGATGACGTACTACTTACTGGAACTGATCAGAAAGAGATCACACAATTGAAAGACTACCTACATGAACAATTTAAGATCAAAGACCTGGGGCAACTACACTACTTTTTAGGGCTGGATGTGATGTACAAGGATGATGGTGTAATAATTTCTCAAAAGAAATTTGTGCTGGACATGTTGAAGGAGTATAACTGCCTAGATTACAAGCCTTGTTCTTCCCCCTTAGATCCCACAATAAAGCTTAAAGCCAAAGAAGGTACCATCCTACAGGATCCTACATACTACAGGAAACTGGTAGGTAAGTTAAATTTCCTCACTAACACCAGACTGGACATTGCATATAGTGTCCAACACTTAAGTCAGTTCATACAAGAGCCCAGGGAACCTCATTTGAAGGCAGCTTTCCATCTGCTTAGATATCTGAAAAGTGATCCCACTCTGGGAATCTTCATGTCTAAGGATACACACTGCGCAGTCAAGACATATTGTGACTCTGATTGGGCAAGTTGTCCAGACTTTAGGAGATCCATCACATGTTATTTGGTGCTTCTGGGTAATAGCCCTGTTAGTTGGAAGTCCAAGAAACGGGAAATTATATCACTATCTTCTGCAAAAGCAAAATACAGGGCTTTGAGGAAAGTAGTGGGGGAAATGGTATGGTTGAGCAGGCTGTTTGAAGAACTAGATGTCCCTTTTTCAATGCCTATTTCAGTGTTCTGTGACAGTCAATCTGCACTTCACATTGCCAAGAATCCAATCTTCCACGAAAGAACCAAACACATAGAAGTGGACTGTCACTTTGTGCGCGACCAATTACAAGCAGGACTAATTTCACTCCACCACATTGGAACAGACAGTCAACTGACAGATATTTTGACTAAAGCCTTAACTGGAATCAAACATAGTGCCACATTGGGCAAGTTGGCTGTGTTTGCAACACCTCCAACTTGAGGGGGTATTAAGATTAATTATTTTCCATTAGCTTATATAATCAGCTATATTAGCTTTGTTAGATTTAGTTAGTTAGTTTAGTGGTTAAGTACAGTTAGTTAGGAGTAGTGATAGCTGTCAGTTTGTTTTAGTTAGTTAGCTTTGTCTTTACACTCTTGTATATAGTGGGAGGAGTTCCACTTAGTCGTGTAATTCAATTCAATAGAGAAGAATCTCTCTTTCTTCCAGAATGTTCATCTGGCCATTTTCTCCTTCTTCTATTTCGACTACCATTGATCTCAAAGTATGAAGTTTACACCATTGATGCCGGTGCACTCTAAGCTCAACAAACGTGGAAAACTACTGTTTCATTGGCAGAATTTTGATAGAAACTTAGAAATTAAGCTCTATTTCATTCCATTTTCTTCTTCCACTACTAGATGTAGTAGCACCCTCACTAAACTGACCCTTGAAGTAACACTACTTCGATCTTTTCTCTGTTTTTCTTCTGTTTTCATTTCAAATTTCTTCCCCTCTTCCAACATAGCAAATCGAAGAGGAAAACTTAAGATTTAATTGTAAAGTGAACTATATGTAGGATTTGTCATATGCTCATCATATCCAAGTGCTAATTTCATTCATAATGTTGGCGTATTAAAAAGTTACTATCTTTTTGTTGTTAGAAAGTATTAGTATTAATTATTTTTGCGGCAATTACCTTGAAAAATATTTGTCAATAGTCAGCGTGTGTGTGATTGTGTCCTTGTTAACTCGATGGTCACTTTTCTCTTGAATTTTTCTATTGTGTGAACTTCAAGCCAGTCATTTTTGCTCTTCTTTTCTTTGGCTTTCTCTGAAACATATAATCCAATTCTTTCATCTTTGTTCGTGTATGGTCAAGATTGAAGAAAGAAAAAAAGTTTAAGTTTGGAGGAGGAACATGAATGGTAGGTTTGAAAGTGGGTTAAAGAACAAAAGCATACTAGTTAATCTTTTAAGGGTCGTTTGGTTTGAATACGGGTTATGCAAGATAAGTTATGCTAGGATAAGTTATGTTGTGATTAGTTATGTTGGGATTAGTATATCCTAGTATTGTTTTTTCCACCTCCTACAAGGTATAATTTATCCCGGTATTAATTTTAATCTCGGGATAACTTATACCAGGTTTGCTAACCAAATAAAGTATTAAGGTGATATTGAATTTATAACCAACACTATATCTACTTATACCTCGTACCAAACGACCCCTTAGATGTTACCATTATTCAATAGGAACTAATAATTCTATTATAGAAACTAACAAAACAAACAACGACCTTTTACTACAATATGGATGGTTTACATTACTTTTTTTGCTTCAAATATTTACTCTCTACTTTCACTTTCACTTGTCCACTATTAACTTTGCACACCCCTTAAGAAATAATAAACAAAATGCATAATTTATCATGATACTCATATTAATTGGTGTATAGTCTTAATGGATTTGAAAAATGATTTGGAATGAATAATTAATGCTAAGGGCAAAACAGAAAAAATAAATTATTTTTCTCTTGATATGCGAAAAGCGACAAGTAAAAATAAAAATTTATTTTTAGAATACTTAACAACTAAAAGTGAACGGACAGAGTATTTTAGTAGACTATACTTTTAGGTAGCAATTTAATTACTCAATATTGTGGAATTGTCCCATAAGTGTGAACTACCAACTACTTACCATTAAAACATCAAGCTCATGGCTGATCTGGGGGTGTTGAGAGAGTTAAGACAATGACCCTACAATTTTTTTTTTCTTTTTTCTTTTAAAGGAAATTTCGCATCTTTGGGGAAAAAATAGAAAAAACAAAAAGAAGTTTGAGAAGAAAACGTAAGATTGGATTAGTAGGTAAAAATATGGAGTCAATATGCAAAGTTTGGGGATAGGTAAAGTGCTGAGGTTATCACAAAACACGTATAGATATTAGTCATATAGATTGTTCTTATAATTTTTTTAATGCCACAAGAGAATTATTAATATTATCATTACCATTTGTCATTTTCATTATTGTTCTAATTAATGACGAACGCCTGCTAAAGGAGCATTATTCATATCATAGTTCTAGAAATTCAAAGATCTTGAAAGTAACGAATTAGTAATAAAGTAAGACGCCAAAGTATTGTTTAACAATTAATGTGACGTGGTCCAACATAAACTACGTGTACCGGCAAATCATTAACATTGTTTTAACTCTATTAATTTAAATGTTTGTGTACTCTTCTTTTTTGTTTATTTATATATACTATATATTAGTAAATGGCAGAATAGCTTAGGAGACACTTCTACTTGTTCCGATTTGTAATCCGGTCCCTATACTCCATAAAGTTTCATCCAGACACTTCATCTTAATCAAAACAAGACTTTTAAACACCTCCGAAATCGTGTGATGCTCACTTGCTTGACGTGAATGACAAATCAACATCCACATCAGATTCTATACCAAAATAATATTGTTTAACAAAATTTTAATTTCATAAACAAAAAATAAAATAAAAAAAGCAAAAAATTAAAATTAAAGAAAACCCCTATTCCCTTCTTCAAATCCACCCCCTCAACCTTCTTAAAACAATAACCCGCCTGCGACGGCTCCTCCACCATGAGTACGAGGAGGGGGGCGACATAGGACCTTTGAGTTTTCTCTCTCTCTCTCTCTCCCCGTGGCCATTCTGTTAGTCACAGAGAAATGAGGAAACAGAATTTAGAAGATCCATTGTTGGACCCTTCTCCTGCTAGTTTCAATAGAAGACAGAATATTCAGTTGAATTCTGAAGGAATTTCGTTAATTGGGCTTTTAAAAACTATGAAAAATAAAGTTAATTAACACCATGATCATGGAATTTCACTCTTTAGCTTTACTTTAGAGAAATGAAGTGTCATGTTAATGGGGGGTGGGGGGAGGGGGGAAACGAAGGGCTGAAGGGGGGGGGGGAGGTGGGTAGACCGAAGGGCTGAAGAAGAAGAGGAGGGGAGGGGTGAGAATGAAGGGGTGGGGGTGAGTGGGTGGGTGGGATGGGGGCAGAACATATTTTATTTATTTATTTATTAATTTTAATTTTTTAATAAAGAAAAATCATCAGCTCACGCACCTTAGGTGCGTGTAAATCACTCATTTTGTCCACCTCAGCCATATCAATGCCACGTAAGCGCGGTCAACGGTCAACGGTCAGAAGGGTTTAAAAATTTTATTTTGATTAAGTTGAAGTGCCTAGGTGAAACTTTATAAATTGTAAGGACCGGGATGATAAACCGGAACAAGTACAAGTGTCTCCCAGGCTATTCTGCCTTAGTAAAACTTTAACAGCTTTAAGAGATTCTTTTTCTTAAATATGATGCGTAGTTCCACAATAAACTGCTTAAATTAAGCTTCTTCTAAGAAGGAATATTATTTAAGGTTAAAAAACTAGAAGTCTACTGACAACGTCCATGACAATTTTTATTTTTATTTTTTACTATATGCTTTGATTAATACTCCATCGTTGAGAAAAACATTATTGTATACTACTAGTGGTGCTTTTTTTTTCCTTCTTTATCCAAATACTCCCTTAATTAATTAAAAAAAAAGTCTTGCTGGACCGTAGCAATATGAATGCAGTGGTGTCAATTTGAATTTATCTACCTCAATCAAATAATATGTCTTAATCTCAGACTAATTAGATCAAGTTATATAAATAGGTCGGAACTCGGAATCACTCAACTAGAGTTAAGTTCAAATTCAATATTCAAATAATCCATCATAAGTTAATTATTTACGATAGTATTAAATTACATAATATTCCATTATACTTAGTATGATGGACTATATGAATCTTTATTCGAGTCTGAATCCTTTTATTATCACATAATTCGTATTTATTTAACTACGTAAAATTGCAAATACTTAATTAAAAGAAAGAAAAAGAATGTTAGTTTTTTTTTTTTAAATTTTTTTTTTGCCCCTTGGGGATTATTTGGTAGGATGTATAAGAATAGTACTGAATATTGTATATTAATAATGTTAAGATTAGTTATGTTGGTGTATTAAAAATTTTGAAAGAGCAATTGTATCTTTATATATTTTTATCTATATATTAAAAATTAATATACTGTTAATATCATAATTTGTTATGTATGAAAATAGTACTCCCTCCGGTCCAAAATAAATGATTTTTTTGGATGTTTTCACACGGATTAAGAAATCCACCTTTTAGCATTAATTAGCAATGGAATTGGCCACATTAACCTTTACTATCTCACATAAACACTCCTAACACATATTCCAACACTATTTACTCCAAGGACAATGTAGGAAAAAAATAATTAATTCGTTCTTGAAATTTGAAAAAATTACTTATTTTGGACCACAAGAAAAGACCAAAAAATCACTTATTTTGGACCTAAATGGCACCTATACTTGTCACACTTTGTCATGCCGGTCCCCAAACTTCACTTGTTTTCATTCAGACACTTTAACTTGATCAAAGCCTATATTTTAAGCCCCTCTGACCGTTGACCAAGCACATGTGGCAACAAAATGGTTGAGCTGGACAAAGTGGGTGTAATTCACGCGGACAACGAGCGTGCATATTAAAATTTTGAACAAGAAATAATTAAAATAAGAAGAAAAAAATTATTAAAATAAAAATGAAAAAAATAAATTAAAAAGATAAAGATAAAATAAGTCAAAAAAGAAAAAAAAGAGATATCGTCTCTTTCAGTTCTTCCACGCAACCCACCCCCATTTAATTTCTTTTTCCTATTACCCCCCCCTCCCCCCCCGCACTCCACCCCACCCAACCCCCACCCCACCCAACAAACACCGCACCCCTCCCTTTCCTCTTCCCTTTTCGATTATTTCCCCCTGTATGCTTCTTCTTCTTCTTCCCCGCCCCAACCCACCTCCCCCCAAAACAACCCCGGCTCTTCCCTTTTCGATTTTTTCCCCTGTATGCTACTTCTTCTTCTTCCCCACTCCCCCGCTCGTCCCTTCCAAAAAAAAAAACTCAATCTCTAGAGTTCCCTTAAACATCTCTGTATTTCTATAGTGTCATTTTTTACTACTCTTGAATCCTGAACAAGTCAAAAATATACTAAAGGGGCAGCGGGTATTAATTTTTGAGCTAAACGAATAATGGACCATTGAACTTCTTCTCCGCCACCTAACGCCTTCAACCATGGAAATGGACCACCGAACTTCTTCTCCCACTTTTCGATCTAGAAAAAAATAATAATTTTTCCTCGGTTTCTTTTCTTTACATATTTTAATATTATTTCTACAATATAAAGGGAAAAATTGGAAGGGGAAAGGAGGAAGAACACGAAGAGAGAGAAACAAGATGGGCAGGAGAAAGAACGTGAGGGGAGAGAGAAATCAATGAGGGTGGGGATTAGGGAATTAATGTTTGAATTTTATTTTTTATTTTTTTATTTTAATTATTTTTAATCTACCATGTGACATGGCATCTACACATTGTTATTTTTGACGTGGCAACCAACGTGGAGGAGATTGTATTACACGCACTGGCAGCCTCCTGTCATAAGCGTTTATTATACACGGTTTGAAGGAGTGTAAGGGTTCAATTGGCAAATTGTCAAGTTTGGGGACCGACATGACAAAGTGGCATAAGTATAGGTGTCATTTAGGCTATTCTGCCTTGAAAAAACACTAACAAACAAGAAATTAATTACTACAAAGGTTACAGCCTACAGCCGCAGCGCTGTGTGTTATATTACAGCTTGTTTGGATGGTTGTTACGCATCGTTTCATAATGTATCGTATCGTACTGTATTGTATTATACTGTATCAATTGATAAAAACAATGTTTGAATAGATTGTGTCGTTTGCCATCGTTTCATGATATCACACACCAACAATATGAAGAATAAACTTATAATATCATAAAGAAAAATTATGATACGGGGTAAAATTACTATATAAAAAGGTAGGATAAATGATAAAAATAAAATTATTTAATAATAATAAAGGGTGAGATTGAGAGAAAAACACAAGGTAAGGACGCGACCACACCAAATCGGTCGTTACATAAAGTGACACATTTCGTCGTTAAGTAACGACGGATTTAACGATACGATACAATAAAATTTAGTAAAAATAGCACGGTCTAGCCAGTTTTCGGACTGATCATTCAAAAATAGCCAGCGTTTACCAAGTCAATGAAAAATAGCCACTATTTTGCTGCAACAGAGACCGGTCCAGCATAATATACTGGAGTTCGGTGCACCTGTGTATGAACTTCCAGCATATTATGCTGGAACACCAACACACGGAAAGTTCCAGCATAATATAATGGAGATTCGAGCACTTATGTATGAACTTCCAGCATATTATACTGGACCCATATACTTGTTGGAACTCCAGTATATTAAGCTGGAGTTCTAGTGTACTTATGCTGGAACTCCATCATATTATGCGGGAGTTCCAGCATACCTATCCTGGAACTCCAGTATAATATGTTGGAGTTCAAGTATACTGGAACTCCAGCATAATATACTGGCATATTTTTTGGGTTTGGAACAGTATTTTCGCTCAGATTTATCTTTATATGAAAAGTGGCTAAATTTTGATTACTTTTGAAAATGAGCTATTTTTTAAGAACCACTTGTAAATCTGGCTATTTTGAATTTTTCACTAACAATCAAAATAAATATTAACAAATATTATATTTAAAGTAACAATAACAGTAACAACCATCCAAACAAGCTGTTATTTACAGAAAGCACATGACACAATGGCTGTAGAAGAGAGCTCAATTTTCTCTGATAATTCCTTCCCCTTTGTCCCCACCACCTAATAGTACCTCCTTTCAAAGCTCATCAGCCAAGCCCTAATTTTCAGCCTTTTCTCTTAACTATTTCTTCATCTTTGCATAGGTAAAAATTTCTTTCTTTTGGGAAATTTTCTGATTTCCTTTATGGGTTTTGATGTATTGATGTGATCCTTCAACCCCTTTTCATTTGGTATGCTGTGCCACTTTCTGGAGGATAATAATGCAAAAAAGATTCAATTTTTGAGGTTTTAACTATTTGGGTTCTTTCTTTTTTTTCTTTTCTTGGATAGCTGTGAAAATCCTGTTGAATTCGTTGATGAATGATGCGTATCAGTCTGAGAGCAATTTTCAGCTGTTTGTTAGTGAATATTTCTGTTGTTTCATGCTGAATTTCAATTTCTCGAAAGCTTAATGCAATCTTTTAGTCCAATTTCTTTTCAATCTGAATTTACCTTTTTTTGTTTGCCCAGTTAGCTTGTTGTATCCTTACTAGGTCCAAACTTCATTTTTCCAAAGTTTCTTTGTTTAATATAACTTAGTGCTTATTGGAATCAATAGGACTGAACAGAGGATAGTGGAAATAGAAGATTAATATTGTTGACCCTAACAAGTTTGGGACTGAGGTCTAGTTGATTGATCTTTTTCACTCTTTCCCTTTTCCCTTTATGATGCTAGCTGAATTTTATGGTTTTGTGGAATTTTAGTAGGAGGCATGCACTGAATTGTTATGATGCTAGCTGAATTTTATGGATTTGTGGCATTTTAATAGAAGCATGCATTGAATTGGTGGGTGCAAGTTATCAAGGTTGCAGCATAAAAAGGGGAAAGACTAATGGGTGGCGTATTGAGTCGGAGTAATCACAAATCTAATGTGGGGGAGCTCATTGAGGGTTCCCAAAGTGCATCATGCAAGAGACAAAGGACATCAGATAGCTTCTGGGAGCATAGTCCACGGTTGATTCCGAGTCTGCCCGATGAGATATCTATTCAAATCCTCGCCAGACTTCCTAGAATACACCACTTAAGTGCAAAATTAGTTTCGCGGAGTTGGAAAGCTGCTGTGATGAGCTCTGAACTTTATAGGTGTAGAAAAGAACTTGGAACGACCGAAGAGTGGCTCTATCTCTTGACAAAGACCGACGGTGATAAGCTTTTGTGGTATGCTTTTGATCCAATCTCCATAAAGTGGCAAAGGTTGCCACCAATGCCTGCAACAGCAGTCAATGATGAACCTAAAAGTGGTTTATCTGGACTTCGGGCGTGGAACATGGTGGGTTCCAGTATCAGAATTGCTGATGCCATAAGGGGTTGGCTTGGTAGGAAAAATGCTCTGGATCAAGTTCCATTTTGTGGTTGTGCTATTGGAGCTGTTGACGGATGCCTCTATGCACTTGGAGGATTCTTTAGAGCTGCGGCCATGACATCTGTTTGGCGGTATGACCCTATTGTAAACTCTTGGAATGAAGTAAGTCCCATGTCTATTGCGAGAGCTTATTGCAAGACAGGTGTCTTAAATGGAAAGCTTTATGTAGTAGGAGGTGTTACTCGGGATCGTGGTGGACTTACTCCCCTTCAATCTGCTGAAGTATTTGATCCTCATACTGGTATTTGGTCTGAAGTCCCGAGCATGCCATTTTCAAAAGCTCAGATGCTACCCACTGCTTTTCTTGCTGATCTACTCAAACCTATAGCTACCGGGATGACATCTTATCAGGGGAAACTATATGTTCCTCAAAGTTTGTATTGCTGGCCTTTTTTTGTTGATGTTGGAGGAGAGGTGTATGATCCCGAAACAAATGCATGGGTTGAAATGCCAATTGGCATGGGAGATGGCTGGCCTGCCAGGCAGGCAGGAACAAAGCTGAGTGTCACTGTTGAAGGAGAGCTGTATGCATTGGATCCTTCTACTACTCTAGATAGTGCTAGAATAAAAGTTTATGATCATCAAGATGACTCATGGAAAGTGATTGAAGGAGATATACCCATTAACGACGATTCAGAGTCTCCTTATCTTCTTGCTGGTTTTCTTGGAAAGCTCCATGTGATCACTAAAGATGCGAATCACAATATCATGGTCATGCAAGCTGATAGGCAAAATCATTCAGTTCCTTCTCCATCAACCTCATCAAATAAAATTGTACATGAAGTTCCAGAACTGGTTTTAGGATCTGAAGCGAATATGTGGAGAGTTATTGCATCGAGAAGTGGTGGATCTGCAGAGCTGGTTAGCTGCCAGATCCTTGATGTATAGTTATGTCACATAAGGTTGTGATTCCCCTTGTTTTGATGTTGCCTTTCTGTATTTTCCCTCAGTTAATACAACCAGATAGTTTATGATGTACGTGAAGCTCAGTCTTGAGGAAACAGCAACACTGTATATTGCAGCCTCCAAACATATATATATTTCCACAGAGATAATATAATTCGGCTAAAGTATGTTGTATGATCTTTGTGCATGTCTGATCAGGTACTTGTTTTGTGGTCGGCAAAATAGATCCTTTAGGCACTTGATTTATCATGCAGCCATGGAAAGAACTTCAATTATATGTGTGTGCTAATGTAAAGATGCTCCTCTTTTAATCAACTTTAATAAGGGCAATATGCTAATGGTGAATGAAATTATACTGTTTTCGCCAATCATCTATGAGTTCTCAAAAGAGAGCATTGCACACAATAGACTGCTTTATGAACTATATATATAGAACTGTTTCCAATTAATCTTTTGTAGACTGATATCAATCTTCTACTTCTCTGATGCTTTTTAGCGAGATATCTGAAGCATCGAAAATTTTCTTTCCCGTTATCTGGCATTCACCAATAAACTTTCTTGAAACACAAAAATTGGCAGGCAACTGAAAATTTTAGTACTGTAAAGTTGTGTGTTTATTTGTCTAACAAACACCCACTATCTGATACATCCAGAAAAAGAAAATACATTTGTGCTTCCACAGCCATTCCTGCTGTGGATTAACTTCACATTCAAACCTGTAAAAATGACTCAGTATACTATAGACATTCTGATGTCATCAAAATTCCTGACATACAAATATAAGCTTAAAAATGAAAAAGAAGGAAAATAATATGCACAAAGATGAAAATTGGGCAATTACAAATACAACGAGGATAATGAGTCCTATATGTGCTGCTGGCAGAATTGCAGGAAGATCGATCATCTTGGCCCTGATAACTCATCAGGTCGTAGATTATAAGTGGAGTCTGCGATAATCCAATCAGTGTGAGGGTGGTGAGCAGGATAGTCCTGACGGACCATCTCCTCTTTCTGCCATTCTTCCCACCTCTCAGCTAGGCCATCACCTTCAAGCATTCTCACCACTTCTGACATCTTTGGACGTTCCATTGGCGAGCTCCCTGTACAGAGAAGAGCTACCCGAATAAGCTGTTCCACCTCTTCTTCTTCGTAATTACCTTGAAGATCTGCATCTACTAATGTTTCATACTTCTTGTCCTTCAGAAGTCCCTTGACCTGAAATTTCAGCCAATGTTTCGAGGTCAACTAAGGTACATAACCATTCATTCATATGACTGCCATTTACAACAAAACACCTCATCACGTCACTCAATTATTAATTTCATCAAAAATAATAAGAAAGCATTCACCAAAGAAGCTATGGGAGACTGAGAAGACAGAAAATCGGAGAGCATGAGGCTCCTGATTCTCTGCTCATATTTGAATCACATTGAATTTCCAAGTTTGATAGTCACTTGTCTTTCATTTTTCTAATAGTTCAAGTTACTTCAACCACAGTGAAACGCTTGCCGTCCTCTCTTTCACTCCTCAAGGAAGAGTTCCTTTTCTCGAGGATCCTCCCAAAGGAGTCCCCTTTCGCTAAGTGTATCTTTACCCCACCTACATTCCAATGCAACACTAACCAAATACAGAGGAAATAGCCAAGCAATTCAGTACAAAAAAAGAATATATATATATAAATAGTTCTCTCTGCATAAAAGTGACAGTCAATTTGGCATGGAAGGAGTATCTGAATCTTCCGATGCAGGGATAAGCAAGATAAGTGTTTCTGCTAACCAAAGGGAGAAAGAGATTTTTACACTAAAGATCAATTGTCGAACAATCTGCTATTATAAGATAATAAAACTTATCCACCCTGACCTTAACGCAAATGTGACAAACATTTTAGCAAGAAATGGTTAGGTTCTAGAAAAACAAAGAAAATACAGAGTGTGCATAAATCCAAGTCACATGCATAATATTATTTTGGAAACCTGGATGTTTTGAATGATCTAATATCAAAAATAACTGAAATCATACATGCTAAACTGCAAAGTAAGCCCTGCTAGAGCTCACAATAATTTTTTTAGAAGGTAAAGCTCACAATATAAATCCATACTTATTACTTTAGACACAAATTCACAGCCTTGAGACTTGAGAGAAGAAAGAAAGAGAGCTATGAGCTTGTATTATGTGCGTAAAAGAGTGAGGGAGATGAGAAGAATCTGAGATTTGTCATTGAGGGGAGTATAGTGGATGTGGGTTAAATACAGGGGTAGGGAAGGGAGAAAAGGGCAGAAATGGGATTGGGGATATAAGAGAGAAAGGCAGGGGAAGGGGCGTGACAGAGTCGCTTACTCGCTTATCTGCTCGTCCCCATTTGGCGTAGTAGGGTTGTTGTCTGTATGATTTGGAACTAATGATAAGAAATGATGTAGGTTTTACAAATCAGCTTTTCGTCATGTTGGGTACAGAAGCGATGGTGTTCTGCTTGTAGGCAGACAAATGCAGGAAAGTGGGTCTCTCTCACCTGTGCTCACTTCCATTTTAAAAGTCAGTGGCACGACAAAAACTGGCAATTACAAAGAATATCAAGCTTTGACTTATAAAAGAGAAGAGAAAAATGATTGAGGTCTCCAGAATTAATCAGAAAAGATCTACAGATAAGCTAGAATTAGAACAACTAGAGCATGTACAGAAGTTAGTAAATGCTTACCCAATCTAGCAACATGACATCATCATCATTTGCAAGTCGAGCAAGATCAAAAGCCCGTTGCCCAGTTATGAGCTCTAGAAGCATAACTCCATAGCCAAACACATCCGTTTTCTCTGAAGATTTACCAGTGGATAAATACTCGGGGGCGATATGCCCAATTGTACCACGTACAGCAGTGGTAACATGAGTATCCTTGTAGTCCATGAGTTTGGCTAACCCAAAATCCCCAACAACTGCTTCATACTCCTCATCCAACAATATATTTGCAGCTTTGACATCACGGTGAATGATCTTAGGGTCGCAATGATCATGTAAATAAGCAAGGCCTCTTGCAGATCCAAGTGCTATACGCTTCCTTATTGACCACTCGAGTGGTGGATCTGATTCTGGTCGCTCTACAAGAATGTCAATTTCCCCGTAAGAACAAATTCAGGATGTTAAGTAAACTAGTGGCAATTTCCTATTTTGGCTTGAAGAGAATTTACTTATTGGTAGTGTGTGCTTCAAGCACAACTGAGAATTACTTTCTATTCCTGACACTACGAATTTAGATGATAAAACTTGAACAGATATCATAATGTTTGGTAGACATCAAGGATGACAACACTTGTGAAATTGCTTGATAGAAGACGAGTAAAAAGAAACATCAACTTCGCACTAGGATTTCATACTCATAATTATAACTCACTAACTACTAATACAACCACTACAATATCAAATAATGTCGAGTTTACACAATGATCTACACCTCTGCAGTAACTTCTCCAAATTTATCACTAGACCATAACTTAATTCCAAAAAAGAATAAATAAACATTTTTCTGAGAATGAAAAAAGAACAAATAAATAAACATTGTTATTGGTTTTTAGCTTTTTCGAGTGCTTGAGCTGATGTATTTTGACTAAATGAAGGAGGAATAGAAAAAGAAATGCAGAAAATTCCAGACTAAGAGATACCTCTTAAGCGCGAAGCAACACTTCCATTCGACATATATGGATAAACAAGCAACCGTTCAGTTGCTGTCATGCAAAAGCCCAATAAACGAAGTAGATTTCGATGCACAGCCATGCTAATCATTTCTACTTCTGTCTGAAACTGTAACTCCCCGCCTTGAGTACGCTCTTCTTTTAATCTTTTAACTGCAACTAAAGAGCCATCAGCCAACCTACCCTTGTAAACCTTGCCAAATCCTCCTCTACCAAGTATATTCTTGTTGCTAAAATTGTCTGTTGCAACTTGTAATTCGCGCAAGGAAAACCTCTTGAGTTGTCCAAGATGAACTTCTGGATCCTCCTCAGCTGCAAAACAAGATAAAATTGTGAGAACACATTAAATTAAAATTAAAAACAAAAAACTAATTCAGATGTTTGATTGAGGCCTCCCACCAGGAACATCAAAGAAGTGATCTTGTGGTTTCCTTCGACGCCACCAAGCAAGCAAAATTGCAGGAGCTGCAAACAGAAGAGCAGCCCCGGCAGCAACTCCTCCAGCAATCGCCCCGGTTGCACTGTTGCCCACACCTAGGAGTTTCCAATTTTTAAGTGGTTATAATTGTTTGATGGATGACTAAAACTTAACAAAGACAGTTCTAAACTTCTAAGAAAAGGGATATTGTAGTTTCACCATTAGCACTCAAACCTAGGAATATGTGGCTCACACCTAGGAATATGTTGTAAAGTTAACGTGCAAACAAAAGAAAAAAGATGCAGATTTAGGTTGGTATCCCTCAATTTATTTACATCAATCCGGTAACTGTTTGTTATTTGGCCTCTTCGTGGTGGTGGTTTATGTACAGCACTAACGGAAGACAAGGATAACTTTGGACAACATTCATGGTCGGATTTTTCTCCCCCATGTTGCTGGTAAATGCACAGCAACAAAATTCTCACCAAAGCTTTGATACTATGTGGAACAAGAGACATGGGGAACGAATTTGAGAGAAAGCACGACGATAAATTTCTTATGTTTGGGTCCTTTTATAGTCAGAACATTCAATGTATATAGTTACATCCTGGATGTCGTACGCTTCTGTATTCACATGTAAGTCTAATCCATTTACACTATCTATCTAGCAGTAGATAATCCCAAAATCACCTGTAAAATACTTATCTCGCTTATAATCTGTTTGGCCAAACTTTTGAAAGATCAAAAGTGCCTTATATAAATAAATAAATAAACTTATTTTAGAGAATAAAGGTGTTCGGCCAAGCTTTTGGTGAAGAGATAAGTGCTTTTGAGTAGCAGAAGCAGTCTTTAAGCTTTAAAGCAGAAGCTCAAAAGTAGCTTCTACCAAAAATAATTGCTTTTGATTTTGCAAGACAAGAGTACCCATTTCAAAAATTTATATTTACCAAATTACTTAGTACGTAACTTTCTAGTTTTTAGAATTATCCATTAAGTTTCATATTGTTATTTTATCTAGGAGGTGTGAGAGGTTAGCCCTGGTGGGTGTATGGAGAAGTAGAGGTAGGCCAAAGAAGTCTTGCGGAGAGGTGATTAGGCGGGAAATGACACAGCTAGAGCTTACTGAGGACATGACCCTTGATAGGAGGGTGTGGAGGTCGAGGATTAGGGTAGAAGGTTAGTAGGTAGTCGAGCGTTTCCCTAAACCGCCCGCTTCCATAGAACAATATCGTGGCAACTTAGACCTAAGTGGTCATATTGGATCCTTGGGATTTGTCTTCCTCAGTTCGATAGCATTAGCGTTAGTATCATTTTATTCTTAGATTGTTATTACTACCTATCGTTTAATTGCTATCTTGGCTTCGGTTTTCTTAATATCTTGTGTTGTTACTACTTGTTGTCACTGCTTCTTTCATCTTTTCTTTGGCCGAGGGTCTATGGGAAACGTCTCTATCCTCCCAGGGTAGGGTAAAGCTGCGAACATCCTACCCTCCCCATACCCCACTTGTGGGAATCCACTGGGTTTATTGTTGTTGTTTTGTTATTTGATCTATGTTATACTATCAGAAACCTAAGTTACAGAAATGGTTAAAGTGAGACCATTACATACATAAGATTATGTGCGCTGTTGGAAGTAGGATTTGATTCTTAAAAAGGAAGAAGGTTGTTTTGTTTTATTTTTTGAGCCAATTATAGGATTCAACGCACATTTTGCTCTATTTTCTTTGACATCAATATTATGTGAGTACCGGTAATATTCTTTACATGAATTTTTTTTTGTAATTTTTGGTTTAGATTTGCTCCTCTACTTATTTGGTAGGCATATTCCATAAAGAAGTTATATTTAAGAGTTGGTAAACCAATAAAAAATAAGAAATCATATTATGCAGGCTCATTCATCAATTTAAATAATATTAATATTTTAAATAATGCTCATATCTTATTAAAAATATAACATTACTTTATTAACATAAATAAGTGTTGAACAAATTTAACAATTATTATAATATGCAAATGAAAGCTTTTAAAAGAAAGATCTTGTTAGGGGCTCATTTCTTGCCCTAAAGCAGTCAGCCCTTCCCCTTCCTTCTTCCCGATATATCCTCACTCCTAGTGATCAAGGGTAAAGGTCTTTTACCAAAGAAAATAGGAAAAAGGGGAAAACTGTGAGATGCCAAAGCTTCTTAACCCATAAAAGCATAAATTATTTTCAGCAAACCTGAGGAAGAAGTGGGCGTCGGAGAAATAGGAGGAGGTGGAGCAGCTGGAGGAATATCCAATGGATTATTAGCAAAACTGAAATATTGACACTCAGATATTAGATTTTCTTTATCATGATTCCAGTGACAGAACTTATGTATAAACTAGTGCTTTTTGCAGACCTGATAGGAGTGAAAAGTGAAAAGGAACCATTGACTGGAACAGGTCCTGTTAAATTATTGTTTGACAGATCACTGCATTGAGAGAAATGACCATTAGCACCTAAAGATTTAGAGACACTGATAGTGAAAAGAGCACATGATAAAAAAGGCACCAGCTTTATACTTACAGCACTTGAAGTGAAATGACTGTGGTTAGCAACATGGGAATACGTCCATTCAAACTGTTATTGTTAAGCCTCCTTCAATTTGGCAAAGAAAAAAAAAAGAAAAAAGTTAGACCAAACTTAAGCAGACAGGACTCAGCTGATTTATCAGTCCATTTGTACCATGTAGATGGTAAATACTTGAGTAATGAAGAAAAACTAGTAATATCAGAAGATGCTACAAAATTCATGTCCAATATCCCAGAAAGCTTTTTGACACTGTTTCAGGTTGAGTTTTATGTGTATATACAATCTTCAGGAATTATCAACATTCTCAGGCTTTCAGGTAATAAGAAGAATAGCATGATATCCTGTTAAGCAACGGCAGTGAGCCTTATACAGAGCAGCAACCGCAATTTTATCGACCACTCATATCCACCTAACTTTTTGCCAGCCTATATAAGGAAAATAGGAACAATGCCTAACAAGAATTAATGGACAATTGCGAACAACGTGTGATGCACAGGACACAAATTTCATTGTCAAGTACTGGTGTCAGACACACATCGAGCACGTGTGAGTCTAGTTTTCTGTAACTTTTTCTTGAATTCTCGGACACGCATGTCCTCCATTCGGACACCCGAAGACACCCAGTTTCGCTAGTGCTATGAGCGCCTTCAGGTTTTCTTCTTCCGCATCCTCTTCCTCTCCCTCTATATGAATAATATAAGCCACAGAGAAAAATTATGTTTAGAAATTATGATACTGTCTCCAATTGGCCTTGATACTTCAGGTGTTTGAAAATTTCATGTCTTCATGTCGACATGTCTGCTACTTGGTCAATAAAGAGCAAAGTCTATCCCCATTATCCAAATAACTAAACAAGAGAAATGAAGGTTTGCTCTGACAGCACAGTTTTGCTCTAAACTATTAGCAACTTTCACTTTTGCTAAAATAGTAGGTGCTATTTTTGAGTAAGCAAAATCTTCAGAAAATAAAAGTTCAAGGCTTAAGAAACTATTCAGCAAAAGAAAAGAAGACCAAAAACAAACACACAGTAAAAGAGGCAAAAGGATGTATAACTCATACAGGAAACGCAGTTTCTGAAGCTTGCCCAATGTGTCAGGGATTGGACCATTTAACCTGTTCAGGTAAAGATCCAAGCTCACCAAATTCGTCAAATTCCCCAGTTCAAAAGGAATTCTTCCACTTATATTATTACTATAAAGTTCCCTGAAATTAGGAAAAGAGGTCGTAAGCAATTAGTTCAGCAACTTCCTGACCACACAATCTGCAAAAACAAAGGGCTATCACATAAGCCATAACATAGCAATGTAGCACATTAAAAGTTAAGAAGTGCATCCACACACTACACCTTTTGAGAGAGAAAAAGGAGGTTCACAATGAGTTTGAAGTGAAAAAGAGAACATTTGCAGCGGAGGGGATTCTCTCCATGGAAATAGTATCCATTACTGCTTACAGCAGCTCTCAGTTCACTCACTCATCTTGCTACTTCAAACAAAAGTTATGAAAGGAATCCATCCAACTTTTAAGTTATTTCACAGGATACAGCTTTTACAATCTACAGATAGGATTATCATCATGATAAAGGAAATGAAGAAGTCTCCGGACCAATTTGAGAGTGGCACAATCCACTATCAGCTTAGCAAAAAAGAAATGAAGCAATATGTAGAAAGTTTTAAGTATTCTATGTTCAACGGAATCACCAGCATATGGATTTGTTAAAATCAATATAATTGAAGCAGAAGAGGTGTTTTCCTATCAACTTCCATTGGCCAACCAATTCAAAGGTGCATAAGATAAAAAATTTGTTAACCAAAGTGGAAGTACAATCACGACACATTTCTTACGAATTAACTCAGAGAAAATATTCCCAACCAGAATAAAGAAATGATACATTTTGGCATGACAATTTGGAAAACATGGAAATTATTAATACTAGAAACTCATAGCCTAATAGTGCAAACTCAGAAGGACAAATAGAATGTGCGTCTACTGTCAAATAAATCCCCTCCTTCTCAGTCTAACTAAGCTTGGACAACTGAAGTTTAGAAAAGTGCATTATAATACTTGTTTTATAAGAGAAGTGAATTCACATAGTTTGTTAATATAGAATAATAGCTGAAATATCTGGAAATCGGGACTATCATTGCAGTAATTTAATTCTTGAACGTTGTAACTTTGCCATTTGAGAGGAGGTATTATGTAGATTTAGACAAATTAAAAGAAGTGCATCATCTTGGATCAAGGATATGTAGGTATATCCACTAGATACATTCTAGTACCTCTAGAAAAATAAGATGAACATTTTCTCTTAATTAGGGTGCGGATATCAAGTCAACGGAGCAAATCAAAGTTCCCTGACAAGTTCAGTAATGTTCAATAATCCATCCATACAAGAAACAACATATCTTATCGTGCCCACTCAACGCACATAAAGCATCACCAACATAATTGAAAGTGGTACTCACCATATCATAATTTCTCGACCAGAAGAATAAAAAATAAGGATTGTCAGGGTTGAATATAATTAAAAGCTACTGCACCATATACTAGTGAATATTGAATGAAGCAGAAATTAACCCTTACAATTTCCATATTCCCAGTCCTTGAGTTAGATCATTCATGATATTTGAATAGATTTATCGGTTCCTACGAACAGCTATACACCAACATTAAGTCATTAACTTTCTTGGTACCTATTTAGGATTATTTCAAACTTATCCAAGCACAATGACACAATCTACTCGGAGTACACAAACACTAGTGACTTAACACAGTTATATAGATGAATATATCACATGTCCATTATGACAATTTGCTAATAAACTACAAGCCAAGGAAACAGAAATACTACATAAAGCCGGTTCTATTATCACGAAAGTTAACTTACAAGTACTGCAAATTCGGGAGTTGACCAAGCTGTGGAACGAGTTGACCCGACAAATTTGCATTTCCAAGATCACTGCATGTAAAACAAACGGAGCTAAAATTGATAAATGAACCCCATAGCATGAAAAATCAGGAAAGAACCTAGGTTTTTCTGTAGCTTACACTCTAGTTACACTATTCTCACTGTTGCAGGTCACATGAAACCAAGTACAAGGATTGACAAGGGTTGGATCCCAACTCTGTAAAACATTGTTAGGATCAGCCAAGTTGGTCTTCAGCGCATTCAATGCATCACCTGCCTTACATGAAGTGGTTAATAATCAGTAATTAGCTTATCCATGTACCTCCTCAGTAATTAATAAGCATTAATAGTTCATCACTTTATAAAGGCTGTTTCTTCAATAAAATTAACCTCCTTATTGTTAAATAAATAGCTTATCCAAGCACATTAAACTAGCAACTTTTCTATTATTAGCTATACTCAAACTGGTCTTTTTCTGCACTACCCCCCCCCCCCACCCCCACCCCCCAAACAGGAAAAAACCCATATCTAAGCAATAACTATGAGAACACAATGATTCATAAATTAAGCTCAGAATAAGATTAATTAACTGCAATTCAACTGTTTAATGCAATGAATATACCCATTTTAACTGCAATTATTAAACAGTCAATCTGTTTAAGCAAAGAAAAAGCAGAAAGTCAACATCTTTTCAACTTAATATGAATCAAACAATCTGAAAATGTAAACTCAAAAGAACAGACCTTCAATATTAGCGGAGACAGGAACCAACAGCAGCCCAATTAAGCAAAGAAAAGCTGAGACAAAGCCCAAGATCCCCAATATCCATTGATCCATTACTCCACCCAGTCCAATTCACCACAACCGCCACCACCTAAAACTTAGATTTTCCTCATTACAAATCACCCACAGCTTCACATACTACTCCACATCTTCAACAGTCAAAAACCCAGAAAAAGTAATCAAAACCCTAATCCCAAAAGAAGCAGAGAACACAGTATAATTGAAGCAAACGTCACAAAGAGATCAACAAAAAGCTTCAAGAAAAGATTTTTTACTTTCTTGAACTTTCTTGGAAAATTGAGAATGGCATATAAATCACAGAGATTGAAGAAACTGTAATAATGGTTCTCTTGCTGTGGTTCTTTTTTTTTTTTTTTTTTGGTTAAAGTTCAATAATAATATGGAATAGTAGTATATAATAAATTTCAACGGTCTAAGGGGAAGAATGGTGATAGTCGTCGTTGCAGAGGAAGAGAGAGAGTTGGTCAAAGGTTGTGCTTTGCTTTCACAGTTGTCTATTCTATTTGGAAAAAAAGAGCATTAATAGTGCTGTTCGGTTTAACATTTTATACATTTCAGTTGGTAAATTTGACCCAAAAAGAGTATTATCGTATAAAAGAAAATTATTATACAGTTTCAGAACCAATACCTTAAAATACTTAAATTAGTTAAACAATAGATTTATTACATTTAAGGCTCTTTTGGTATAATGGATAAGAGATAATTAATTCCGAGATTAAATTTTATCTCATGTTTGGTTGGGATAAAATCGCAATATAATTAATCCCGGGATTGTAGCGTTTTTTATCCATATGGGAGGGTGGGATACTAATCCCGAATAATTAATCCTAGGATAACTTATTTCCAACCAAACAACCCCTTAGTGTCTCGATCGCACGATACTGATTATTACTTACTTTGACCTACAACTAGGGGTGTCAATGGTTCGGTTCGGTTGGTTATTTTATAAATTTTGTACCATACCAATTTTTCGGTTATTCTATTATGTATAACCAAAATTAGACTTTTCGAAACTGTCCCAATTGTATCGGTTCCTCTTCGGTATTGGTACGGTTCGGTTAATTTTCGGTATTTTTTTATAAATATAATATAAAAGTCACTAGTCGAAATAGAATGCAATAACATACATACTTTTATAGGACTTAACAAAACTCTCTAGATATTTTTACATTTTAAAGGGTGATGAATTAAGAAAATATAAAAGATGGCTAGAGTATAGATCCATCAACTACTCAACAACAACATAAAAGAAACTAAACAAATTAATATAAAGAAAATATAAATCACACGAGTGGAAAGATATTAACCAAGCTGGGACTGAGACTCAAGAAAAAAGTCTATAGAAGATTAAATATTCAAAAAAAAAAAACATATTAAATCATACGAAAGGAAAAATCAATACATTGTAGTTTGCTACTCATAACAGCTACAATACCTTGTGTCTCGCTAGTGAATATGCTGGAAAAAAAATTAGTTACAATGGGAGTAGCATAATAGGTTTGGGAATTATGTTTTGCGATTATTACTTGTTGGCTTGTAATTGTTTTCATAATTCCAAGACCCAAGGAAAATTTAATGTTTTATCATTTTTGAACTTAATATATAAATATATTTTTCACATGTAAATTTATTCGGTACGGTTTGGTATTTTTTCGGTTTATTTTCATAAAATAAAAAACCTACCCTAATTGTCGGTACGGTTATAGATTTATATAAAAACCTAAGGTTTTATTAAAAGAAACCTAAAAATCGGTTCGGTACGGTACGGTTCGGTCGGTTTAGTCGGTTTTTAAATATCTATTGACACCCCTACGGCTACAACAATAACTACGACAACAATAAATCCAATATAATCTCATTGATGGGGTCTGAAAAAGTTAATATGTACGAGGACTTTACCCCTGCGTACCTTGAGAAGGTATAGAGATTATTTTCGATAGACCTTCGGCTCGAAAAAGATAAAAGGTAAAACAGGTAGTAATAATAAGTAACACCAGCAAACAAATCAGAAAACTATAGCGAAAGAAACAATATGTAATAACAAAAATATAAGAATAAGACAATATAAGACTAACGCTAAATAGTGCGCACTAAAACTATAGGTATAAACAACGCAAATGATCGACTATCTAACTTTTTATCATAATCTTTGACCTAAGCTTACTTTGACCTAAAAAGAAAAATAATGTTCCTTCCTATCTTATTTTATTTAACATATTTTTATTCTTAATCTGCGGCTAAAAGAATGATATAATTTTCAATTGAACATCTATTTAAAATTAGCGTCCCAATTTTACTCTTTATGACATACTTGAATCTACTCGATATAAATACATTAATATGCAAGAGAAAATAAAAACATCTAAAATACTTTGTAAAGCAATTTATCTTATCTATCAAATGTCTTTCTTTATTTCTTATAATACTTTGTATCGAATCAAAAACCTTCTGCACAAAATGGAATAGAGTTAGTATCATTACAAGCTTGTTACCTTATATAATTAGTTTTAGATGTTTTTAGTAATTCCATATTTGTGATCGTTTTAGTAAAAAAAAAATTGTTTTGGCTATTTAGAGCAACGGGTACATTTTAAAATAAAGTTTGCGAGTTTATGATGCTTTGGTTGTTACACAAGGTTTACAAATAATTAGCTTTGAAATTACAGTACTAGTTAAGACTTGATACAATATGAGAGGAACTCAATTAATGTAATGTACTCGTCTAATTAATCCTTACTACTAAACGACAAACTAAAAAGATTATTTTTTTATTTGAGATTACCGGTCGATTTCGCTAGTATTTGCAAATTATACTAGCTATATAAAATTTTAGAGGCTGATATCCAAATTAACCTCTATCAAAATCAATTCCCTTTTATTAATTTCTTTTAATATAAATCTTATTGTTTGTACAAGATTAGAAGTTGATATTAGAAGGGAAAAAAAAGGAAAAGATAATATTTGAGGTCGAAGTTAGAAAAAGGTCTGTGAAATTTCTATTTAGATAAGGGTGTTTGGCTACGCTTATAAGTACCTTTTGGTTTATCTACGCGTTTGGTAAACACCTAAAGTGCTTATAAGCTAAAATCAGTCATAAGTTGGTCACCCTCAACTATGGCCAAAGTTTTTACTAGTTTATCCCTGACAATATTTTTGAATTCATAAAATACTTTTCCCAAAATAAATTTCCTAACTTTCTCTTTGTTCCATATTCGTTGTTCAAGCTTTTCTTTACAAAGAAATTTTTTAATTTATAATCTTTTATAAAAAAATTAAGGGTATTTTAGTCATTTTAATAAAGAACTGTTTATCAGCACTTTTTTGCAAAATACATCAACTATTATTAGTTTCAGCATGTCTATACAAATACGTAAATACTTAATTAAAAAATCAGTTTCATCACTTAAAAATGCTTTTCATCACTTCAAACTTATACGCTATTTACAATCATCTAATCCAAATGGGTTCATAGTCTTTTTAGAAAGAAAAGAAAAATATTGTGAAAGTAACATTTTAGATGACGAGTATATACTAATTATTGGTTTTTCTATTTTGTTGTCGTTGTTAAGCTAAAACGGTAAGTTTGGGGTCAAAGACGCACGCCCAATAATGGGGCCAAGCCATAGTGGGATGAATAGTGTAGGAAATAGTATTGGAAAACAGCTTTGTTCGTGCGAGTCAGTGTTTGGCTTTATCAGAATTTAATGTGTTTTTGTTCCATTTGTGGAAAAATTACCCTACTGCTTCTTCCATCTCACGTTCCATATCAACACTTGTCTCTTTTTATTTATTTCTTATTTCCGGTGGTGAAATTAATTGAAACTTTTTGTGTCCGTTGCATTTATTTATTTCCTCATTCGTCAAAACTTCTGTTCGGTGTAAGGCACCATTTTTTGGATATATACTTAGGTTTGAATAGTTTGGACATTTAATCGGAGTCATAGCAAATTATACAAATTCAAGTAACGCAGTCGAATATCAAGGGAATTGAATTCATGACTCATAATCAACTTTCCAGCAATCATTTAAGTAGATAAAGAAAAAAACGGATAAAACTTATCCGTATTTATACCAACCATATCAATTTAATATTGTTAAGTGAATTATTGAGGTAAAATTTCTAATAACCAAGTGACTTCCCTTAATAATACTACCAACCAATCAAAAATCCACAATGTTTTAGCTAATGAAACTCTTTGCTCTTTTCTAATAAACCACCCCTTGCATGCGGATGAACACCCGTCCAACCAAAACCCTCCCCAATTACAAATGGCCAATGACCATTTACACGTGCTTACCGAAATCCATGCAAAATCCCCTATTAAATCTAACACGCAAAATCTCCCTATGGACATGCAACTAGAACTAATCATTTTCCCTAGCAATCTTTAGGAGCCAATATATCCCAAACCATCCATTTCTCACCATGCCAAGAATTACTCTGAACCACTGGAGGAGATTTCGCCTAATACAAATTCCGAGAAATCAGCGACAACAAAATATGGAAAATCTTCCTCCCTTCTCAAATCAAATACCTCATCCTTCAATAATCTATGCACAACTCCACTCCCACAAGATCACCACCCTACATCATGGATAGAATTAGGGTTAATGGGGAGGGGAGTCTCTCTTCAAGTCAACATCAATGGTCAAGAGAGTCTAATCTTGATTCAAAATCTACAATTCCTTGCCCAGCTAGTGTCCGAGGGTCTTCATCTTGCGATGAACAATTATATGAATCACATCTGGGCAAACAACATAGTTCAACCTTTAGCTCCAGGGATGAACATCAACCTGGTTCAGGCCATGCGTGCCCAATGGAACCTCCCTCAACCTTTCAACAAGAATCCTTACCTACCCCAGAACATGGGGTTAGATCTTCCATTCTTCCCTCCACAAGAGCTAACTACTTTCAATCATGTCCTGATGAATTGGGACATTCCACTAGTGGACATGCAACCTTAGATGCCTGTGAATGCTCAAATGCCAGTCAACCAAGAACCACTGAACCAACAAGCACCCCACCCAGATATTTCACAAGGTTTGGGAAATCCAGCAGGGGAGGGTCTAGAGGGCAAATGGATCTAATAGGAGAATCAAAATGGAGGAATCATCAAACCTGGACGAAGTAAAAGTATTTCTATTCCAGGAAAGGCGGGAGAAGAGGCTTATTCTAGCATGTCCAAGTTCGTTATTCAAGTGCACGATGGACATGAGACCTCCTCAGGATCCCACTGTGGGGAATCTGGCAATGATACTGGTTCCCTCACTAAGAAGGAACCTAGTGTTCCCTCAGGGCAGTCAGCTGAATGGTCCCCATCCACCTCCCCTACCAATGAATCGTGCTAAAAAAACATAATTTGGAACATAAGAGGGGTAATAACGATGAATTTAGAAGAAACTTTTGTGACTTAATTGAAACTCATCATCATTGCATGGTGACCTTATTGGAGACAAGAATGGCAAACCATGGTAATCTCATGCATGACTTTGGGTTCACTGATATGATAGAAGTTCCTTCTGAGGGCCAAGCCGGTGGCATGGTAGTCCTCTAGGACACAAACATAGTGCATGTTCACAACTTTGTCAAAAGAAACAGTGAAATTCACGCTCTCATTGAGGTACCTCCTATTCGCCATACTTGGCTCTATTCTTCGATATATGCTAGTACAAAAATATCCAATAGAAATATTATGTGCGATAACATTTGTGACATCTTTGATAATTATAATGGTGCATGGTTACCGGGGGGGGGGGGGGGGGATTTCAACGATGTCATGTTAGCTAATGAAAAAATGGTGGAAAACCCATTAATCGTAGAAGAGCTGCTAAACTTTGGAATAAAATTAACTACTGTAAGCTAGTGGATTTAGGGTATAAAGGTTGCAAATTTACGTGGTCTAACCACAACAAGATCAATAGTAACCGCATTATGGAAAGACTAGACAAATTGTTAGCAAATGAATCTTGGATAAATCTTTTTTCTAAAGCTTCAGTAATTCGCTTACGAAAAACCCACTCCGATCATAGTCCTATTCTATTAGAGCTAATACCTAAAAATAGTAATTCTCTTCCCAAACCTTTTAGAATTGAGACCTTTTGGTGTGGCTATCCAGAGTTCGGTAATATAGTTAAGGAGTGTTGGCACAATAATTCTTTTGTGGAAGCATCAAGTTTTTTTCAAACTCGTATTATTGACTGGAAGAACAAAACTTTTGGAGACCTCTTTAAAAAAAAAAAAAACTCATCCATGCTAGACTTAACGGCATCCAAAGTTCTCCCTCTTATGGTTTTAGCTCCAACCTCAATGATTTGGAAATTTCCCTTAAATATGATTATAACAATCTTCTTAGATTAGAGGAAGACTATTGGAAGCTCCGATCTAGAATTAATTGGTTAAATAATGGTGATACTAACTCAAAATTTTTTACACTTGTGCCACTAATAATAGAAGAAAAAACGAGATAGTTCTTTTCAAGGACTTAGATGGGAATTGGATAGATGACCCATCAAAAATCATGGACCATACCCTATCCTACTTTGAGCAAGTCTTTACTATAAGTCATAGCACCACTGACTGGACTAGCATTAAGTTAGACCCCCCTTCATTTAAAGACTATAGCTTAGTTTCCTTAGATAACTCCATTTCTTACTCTGAAATTAAAAATGCAGTATTTTTCTTTAAACCTTTTAAATCACCGGGACCAGATGGTCTTCATCCTTTTTTCTTTCAAAAGTACTGGAATTCCCTAAGAACCTCTGTGACATCCTTATGTTAAATAGCTTTTGAAACTGGTAAACTCCCTCTTGGCATTAATGACACCTACCTCTGTCTAATTCCTAATATTCATAATGCCACCAATCTAAAGAATTTTAGGCCAATTGGCTTATGTAACATTATTTATAAAATTATTACAAAAACTATTGCCAACAGACTAAAAGCCTTTCCTGAATAATATTATTAGTCCTTATCAAGCTAGTTTTTTAAAAGGTAGACGTGCTAGTAATAACGCTATCATTATTCAGGAATTAATGCTCAAAATGCACAAACAGAGTGGTTCAACTGCTAACATGGTCCTAAAAATAGATTTGAAAAAGCTTTTGACCGTTTAGAATGGTCCTTCATCTACAGAACACTCCGTCATTTCAAGTTCCCTCCAATGACCACTTCTATCATTATGAATTGTGTCACCACAAGCAGAATATCCGTTCTAGTGAATGGTAGCAAAAGTTCTTTTTTCTCCCCTAGCAGGGGAATCAGACAAGGAGACCCACTATCCCCATACATTTTTATCCTCTGTATGAAAATGCTATCAACCCAAATAAACCACAGAGTGAATGTTGGAGCTTGGGCCCCCATTACAATGGGTAACAAACATTGTCATCTCTCTCACCTCTTTTATGCAGATGATCTTACCTTAATGTGTAAAATTGATAAGAAATCTCCTAACTCTGTTCTTCAGTGCTTTAATTCCTTCTGCACTTTATCCGGACTAAAAAATAAATTTTTCCAAATAAAAAATTGTTGTCTCTAAAAATTGTCCAAAAGTCACTTCCAAGGCCTTATCTACTATCTAGGCTCTTTAACATTAACATTTTGCAAAAATTTTGGAAACTATCTAGGCTTCCCAATTACTAACATCAAGCCTAAGTCATCCGACTACCAATTTATCATAGACAATATGACTATGAAACTAGCATCCTGGAAATCAAACTTCCTAAACATTGGAGGTAGAACCACCATTGCCTCATCAGCCCTAAACAGTATTCCAAATCATGCCATGAAATATAATTTCCTCCCAATAAAAATCACAAAACACATTGATAAAATTCAAAGAAATTTCATCCGGGGTACTACTAACACTTCCAAAAAAATGCATCTAATCTCTTGGGATGCCCTTACCAAGAATATGCATAATGGAGTCTTGGCATCCACTCAGCTAAGGATAAAAATCTAGTCAGCTTAGCTAACCTTGCTTGGAGGCTGATTCAAAATCCTAAATAAACCATGGTCAACAACCCTCTCCTCCATTTACAATTCCTCCTTAAATCTTAAAAACACTTCTTTCATCTGAAAAAGTATTATTAAAGGATGGGAAGTATGTTCCAAGGGCACTAAATGGATCGCCCATACTAACATATGGGATTCAAACTGGATCCCAAAATTAAAAAACCTTAGACAACTAGTTGAAGGTCCTCTCCCCTCATCCATTGGCGATCTCACCATTAGTGATATTTGGCATAATAATAACTGGGATCTTAGCAAAATTCCTTTTGACCTCCCCTTAGATATCAAAAATAGTATCCTATCTATTCACCCTACCAACTACTCTCATGATTTATTGTTTTGGGACCTAACAGGGGACGGAAAATTCTCCTCAAAAAGTTGTTACAACCTTATTAGGACCAGCTCAAATAGCTCAACTGATTTTAGTTGGATCTGGTCCTTACAATGCCCTAACAAAATTAAATTCCTGCTTTGAAAATGCTATCACAACAGACTACCAACGCGGTCCTACCTCCACCATATTGGTCTTAACATTGATCCTATATGTCCTGTATGTAAAAACGAAAATGAAACCATAGTGCATATCTTCTTAAATTGCAAGGCTGTCCTGAAATTTTGGAATTTGATTGGTTTAAATAGGTCCTCTCATATTTATGCCTCACACTGGCTAGATGAGATAAGGGATCTGGGCAATCCTAATCACTATACTAACCTTAATTGGGAGGAACTCTTCCCTTTTATTCTCTGGGGGATTTGGCAAACCATGACAACATTTCCTATATTTTTAATCCAAATCAAGCCCTAAACCTAGCATCAGAATACAAGCTCCTCACTCATAAAGAAAAAGCCATTGTTCATTCCCATGCAATAAGTGTTGCATGGCATAAACCCCATCAATATTTCTGTAAGCTAAACATTGATGGTGCTTTCAAGGACAACTTCAAACTAGGGGGAATCGGAGGGGTATTTAGGAACCGAGCAGGGGATTGTATTTTGGGTTACCAAAGCACTGTCCCGGCTACCTCACCATTACAAGTTGAACTAGAGGCTCTTAAGGAAGGTCTCAAGTTAGCTCTAACTCATGGACTAACTCCTCTGGTCGTAGAAACTGACACAACTGAGGTAATAAAACAACTATTGTCAAATGTTGTCCCTCACAATTCTATATTACAATCATGCAGGTGGTTAGTGCACCAGCTGAAGGAGCCATCGATCATCCATAACTTCAGAGAAGGGAACAAAGTGGCATACAAATTGGCACGACATGCACTCAATCAAGCAGCTGCTTATCAACTACTAGCTACACCACCCCCTTTTGTTATAAATAATCTGGAAACAGATAGGGTGGCCCATGTTTATCTTGTTAAGAACATTAGTTTTGATGTATGCTATATGCTAGCCGACCTGGGCAATACCAATGTCCTTAAGGCTGTTTCTTTTTTCAAGGATGTAAACAACAACATTCCGTAGGTTTTAATATATATTATCCCTAGTTATAAAAAAAAGTTTATTTGTAAACACGTTGTATACGGGTGAAATCAGGGGTAACATATACCTCGATTTCCCTGTGTGTCAAATGAAGCCAGGACGTGACCGCATGAGATCGGATTCATAGCTGGAGATCTCTCGTACTGAGGCCTAAACGAAGTACCCGATAAGACAACACTTCCCCAAACCCGAAATGAGCTCCAAGACCTCGGAGATTCTATAAGCGGCTGCATACGACTAGCAGAGAGCCATGATATCCGTACCCAACTGGATATCACGGCGCGAATCTCGGCCGATGTCGGTAGCATATCAGTAATTAATGTACAGGGATGATTTTTGCTTTTTTTAAATTTGTACTAAGGTTAAAACTCTCCTACTATATAAAGGAAAAGTTTTTTAGTCAATATACACTATAAGGCGCATACCAAGGCAATATAAACTTGTTTCTCTGCTTTTAGTGATTGGAAGGTTATTATTTTAATCATAACTCTTCATACACATTTGGTTCCGAATCGAAGGTCCAGTCGAAGGCAGAATTATTGTTAAGCTTAAATCCGAACCTGGAATCAATTCCACTACTGGTTTGGTTATTTATTTTATCTTTTATTCGCTTATCTAACATTCTTGATCATTTGTGTTGAGTCAATCCACATATCTTTAAAATCACAAATAAATTCAATTGTTATTCATTTTAAGGGTAAACAATTTGGGTGAGTTGATAAGTGGGGATTTTTACTACATATTAGCACCTTTTAGCTTTCGTTTTATCCAAAAAGCGTTTAATTGTGTCCCCGATAACTGACTGAATATGCTTAATTGCAGGAGTATTGGAAAATGAGCCACTAAGATGAAATCCAACTCAAGAAGGAGTGATTTGAACTCGAGGACAAAAACAGGGACAGAAGCTCAAAGTGCAGACCGCAGATTTCCATCTGCGACCGCAGATTCTGAAGGCATTCATATCAGAGGACTGTGAGAAGTGCGGTTCCAAAATGTGCGGCCGCAGAAGCTAAGCAAGATCAGAAGTTCAGAGAATTCTCATCTCAAGCTCAAAGGAAGTGCGGACCGCACATGGAATTGTGCGGCCGTAGAACCTCCGAAAGGGCATTTTCGTCCGAAAATTCCAGCGTCGTATAAATAGAATAGTTTCACTTTTTTAGGTCAAGTTTTGAATATCAAAGTGCTATAGCCGTTTCTCTTTGCTTCTTTAGGCAACTTTAGCTTATTTTGGTGATTTAACATTGGATTTCTCTAGTTTAATCCTTCAATATGAGTTTTATTATCTTTTCTTCTTTGTTTTCTTCTATATCCACTATGAGTAGCTAGATTTTTACTAGGGTTGTGACCCAACCCTAGTGTGTAAACCTTATGGGTGATTAATTTCATGCTTATGAATGGGTGTTTGTTATTTAGCTAGGTTCATGCTTCAATTGTGAAATTAATGGTTGCAAACATTGATTTATGCCTATTTGACTTAGTCTCTTCTTGAGAAAGAGAGAAATAGTCTAGGTTAACTTAGCTAACAAGGAATTGGGTCAATTGAGAGATTAACCCAATTAAAGGTTTCAACCTAGAGATAATAACAACCCGACTTGAGCTCTTATCAACCGTTTTGGTAGATACCCATTCGGTCTTGAGAGAGCTAAATTGGGCAAAACCACTCTCTGATCGAGAGGTATTGAGTAGGAAACGTAATGTTGTGAGCTATAATACGCCCCAGTCAATAAAACAACATAAAAGTCTTTATTCCATTAGGCAAATACCTAGGTCATGGTCACAGCCCTAGGCTTTTTTATATCTTTGAAAAACATTCAAAAACAATCATCTCTAGTTTTATACCTTTAGACTTGCAATCCTTAGTTAATTTTAGAAGTAAAATCAATACCCTGTTTGTGGAGGTGCAATCTAGATACTTCACGTACTCACTCCAAATATATACTACTAACTCCCATCTCAGCTCCCTGTGGATTCGATCCCGACTTCTTGTTGGGTTTTATTATTGCAAACAACCGTTTTATACCTCGTTAGAGGCGTGAATTTGAACTTGATCACCCACCGTGGGGCTAAAGATAATAGTGGTGGTTTGAAATAAATTTCCATAACACACTCTATATTTTTAAGATTTTAATTTCAGGTCAACTTAAAAATGGCAAACTCTTAGTCTGCTCACTTGAACGCTGATATTGAGTCTAGCCATCATGGGGAAAACAACAATATGGTGCCTAGAAATGAGGTGCCCCTGCTGATCCCAACAGAGTCTGAGTTGCAGACCCAACCGATGCTAACTCGCATGTGGCCATCGATGCCAACCTGCCTACCGACCCTGAGAACAGCGTTCGTGGAGAAGCCCTACCAACGGCTCGAGAGGCTCCTGAAGGCGAAGGTGACGGGGTCAGTTTACGGGTGATCTTCGAAATGTTACAAGCCCAACAGGCAGCGATAGAGCAGCTGCAAACTCAAAGCTGCACCCCCAATAGGGTTGAGCCCGAACCATCCTGGGAAAACACCCGAAGAAATGAGCAGATCACCGAAAGGCCGGGTGAAACTGAGACTCTTGTCAGCTTCGAAGTAATGAAAATGTTGGAAGCATTAACCAAACGGAAGGAGTCAGGTGAAAAGAAAATTGAAGCAAACAACAAGAAGGTAGAGACATAATTCTCGAGTCGATCAAATCCCAAAAGCGCCTCCGATATTGAAAGGCCTAGACTCCAAGAAATTTGTCCAAAATCCTTTTCCTCCCAGCGCGGCACCGAAGCCAATCCCGAAGAAGTTTCGTATGCCCGATATTTTGAAATATAATGAAACCACTGATCCAAATGAGCATGTGACCTCCTACACGTGCGCCATCAAAAGTAACAACTTGGAAGACTGCGAAATCGAGTCAGTGTTATTAAAAAAGATTGGGGAAACTCTGTCAAAGGGAGCAATGATATGGTACCACAACTTGCCCCTAAACTCCATTAATTCATTAGCTATGCTTGTGGATCTTTTTGTAAAGACTCATGCCGGGGCCATCAAAGTCGAGACCAGAAAATCAGATCTTTTCAAGGTTAAGCAAAGGGACAGCTAAGTGCTGGGGGAGTTCGTATCAAGGTTTCAAATGGAGCGAATGGACTTACCTCCAGTTGCGGATGATTGGGCCTTTCAGGCGTTCACTCAAGGATTTAACCCCCAAAACTCCTTGGCTTCACAACAGTTAAAACAAAATTCGGTAGAGTACCCGGTGGTAACTTGGGTCGACGTCCACAAAAGGTACCAGTAAAAAATTAGAGTTAAGGACGACCAACTTAGAGTCCCTTCTGGGTCCGTTTATCCCAGCAGAACTGATGACAGGCCTAAGAGAGTCGTCGATCACGAATCAAGGTCGGTCCGAGATCGGTACCAGCCATACAGTGCAGATCGAAAGGGAAACGGGTCCGGTGCAACTCTACAAGGAACGAAAAGAGAAACGATCGAGGGCCCAATAGTCAAGGCCTGATGAGAAAAAATGGTTTCGATAGGCCTCTCGGAAAGGAAGCTCCAAGATTTTCAGAGTATAACTTCAACGTTGATGCAACCAACATCGTATCAGCCATTCGGCGCATCAAGGAGACCAAGTAGCCTCGACCACTACAGTTCGACCCTATCTAGAGAGATCCTAACCTGATATGTAAGTATCATGTCACTCATGGCCACATGACCGAGGAATGTCGACAATTAAGAGAAGAAGTTGCCCGGTTGTTCAATAACGGGCATCTTCGGGAATTTCTGAGTGATCCAGCCAAAACTCACTTCAGGAACAGGGATTCCAACAAACAGACGAAACAAGAAGAACCTCAGCACGTCATCAACATGATCATTGAAGGGGTCGATGTCCCTCAAGGGTCGATGATAAAACGTACTAAAGTATCTTTCACGAGAGAAAAATGAACCCGAGATTATATACTGGAGGGAACTATTTCGTTCAACGACGAGGATGCTGGGGCATCGTGCAACCTCATAGTGATGCACTAGTAATACCCGTACTTGTGGGGATAAAGATAATGGTGTTGGTTTGATACAAACTTCCATAAAACGCTCTATTTTACGCTTGTTTTTTAAGATTTTAATTTCAGGTCAACTTAAAAATGTCAAACTCTTAGTCTGCTCACTTGAACGCTGATACTAAGTCTGGCTATCATGGAGAAAACAACAATATGGTGCCTAGTAATGAGGTGCCCCTGCTGATTCCAATAGAGTTTGAGTTGCAGACCCAGTCGATGCTAACTCGCATGTGGTCATCGACGCCAACCTGCCTACCGACCCTGAGAACAGCATTCGTGGAGGAGCCCTACCAATGGCTCGAGAAGCGCCTGAAGGCGAAGCTGACGGGGTTCTATTTATGGTAATCTTCGAAATGTTACAAGCCCAACAGGCGGCGATAGTGCAGCTGCAAACTCAAAGCCGCGCCCCCAACAGGGTTGAGCCCGAACCATCCTGGGAAAACACCCGAAGAAATGAGCAGATCACCGAAAGGCCGGGTGAAACTGAGACCATTGTCAGCTCCGAAGTAATGAAAATGTTGGAAGCATTAACCAAACGAGAGGAGTCAGGTGAAAAGAAAATTGAAGCAAACGACAAGAAGGTAGAGACATAATTCCAAGGTCGATCAAATCCCAGGAGCGCCTCTGATATTGAAAGGCCTAGACTCCAAGAAATTTGTCCAAAATCCTTTTCCTTCGAGCGCGACACCGAATCCAATCCCAATAAGTTTTGTATACCCGATATGTCGAAATATAATGAAACCATTGATCCAAATGAGCATGTGACCTCCTACACGTGCGCCATCAAAGGTAACAACTTGGAAGACTGCGAAATCGAGTCAGTGTTATTAAAAAAGTTTGGGGAAACTCTATCAAAGGGAGCAATGATATGGTACAAAAACTTGCCCCTAAATTCCGTTGATTCATTCGGTATGCTTGTGGATGCTTTTGTAAAGGTTCATGCCTGGGCCATCAAAGTCGAGACGAAAAAATCGAATCTTTTCAAGGTTAAGCAAAGGGACAGATAAATGCTGAGGGAGTTCGTATCAAGGTTTCAAATGGGATGAATGGACTTACCTCCAGTTGCGGATGATTGGGCCTTTTAGGCGTTCACTCAAGTACGTAACCCCCGAAACTCCTTGGCTTCACAACAACTAAAACAAAATTTGGTAGAGTACCCGGTGGTAACTTGGGTCGACGTCCACAAGAGGTACGAGTCAAAAATCAGAGCTAAGGACGACCAACTCGGAGCCCCTTCTGGGTCTGTTTATCCCATCAAAACCGATGATAGGCCTAAGAGAGTCGTCGATCACAAATCAAGGTCGGTTCGAGATCGGTACCAACCATATAGTGCAGATCCAAAGGGAAACGGGTCCCTCTACAAGGAACAAAAAGATAAACGATCAAGGGCCCAATAGTCGAGGATATGAGAAAAAATGGTTTCGATAGGCCGCTCGGAAAGGAAGCTCCAAGATTGTCAGAGTATAACTTCAACGTTGATGCAGTTAACATCGTATCAGCCATTGGGCGCATCAAGGAGACCAAGTAGCCTCGACCACTACAGTTCGACCCTATCCAGAGAGATCCTAACCTGATGTGTAAGTATCATGTCACTCATGGCCACAGGACCAAGGACTGTCGACAATTAAGAGAAGAAGTTGCCCGGTTGTTCAATAACGGGCATCTCAGGGAATTTCTGTGTGATCCGGCCAAAACTCACTTCAGGAACAGGGATTCCGACAAACGACGGAACAAGAAGAACCTCAGCACGTCATCAACTTGATCATTGAAGGGGTCGATGTCCCTCAAGGGTCGATGATAAAACATACTAAAGTATCTGTCAGGAGGGAAAAATGAAACTGAGATTATATCCTGGAGGGAACTATTTTGTTCAACGACAAGGATGCTGGGGGCATCATGTAACCTCACAATGATGCACTAGTAATATTCGTACTTGTGGGGCTAAAGATAATAGTGGTGGTTTGATACAAATTTCCATAACACACTCTATTTTACGCTTTCTTTTTAAGATTTTAATTTCAGGTCAACTTAAAAATATCAAACTCTTAGTCTGCTCACTTGAACGCTGATACTGAGTCTGGCCATCATGGGGAAAACAACAATATGGTTCCTAGCAATGTGGTGCCCCAGCTGATCCCAATAGAGTCTGAGTTGCAGACCAGTCTATGCTAACTCGCATGTGGTCATCGACGCCAACCTGCCTGCCGACCTTGAGAACAGCGTTCGTGGAGGAGCCCTACGAACGACTCCAGAGGCACCTGAAGGAGAATGTGACGGGGTCAATTTTTGGGTGATCTTTGAAATGTTACAAACCCAACAGACGGTGATAGCATAGCTGCAAACTCAAAGCCGCGCCCCCAGCAGGGTTGAGCCCGAACCATCCCGGGAAAACACCCGAAGAAATGAGCAGATCACCGAAAGGCTGGGTGAAACTGAGACCGTTGTCAGCTCCGAAGTAATGAAAATGTTGGAAGCATTAACCAAATGAGAGCAGTCAGGTGAAAAGAAAATTAAAGCAAACGACAAAAAGGTAGAGACATAATTCCAAGGTCAATCAAATCCTAGGAGCGCCTCTGATATTGAAAGGCCTGGACTCCAAAAAATTTGTCCGAAATCCTTTTCGGCACCGAAGCCAATCTCGAAGAAGTTTCGTATGCCCGATATTTCGAAATATAATGAAACCACTGATCCAAATGAGCATGTGACCTCCTACACGTGCGCTATCAAAGGTAACAGCTTGGAAGACTGCGATATCGAGTCAGTCTTATTAAAAAAGTTTGGGGAAACTTTGGCAAAGGGAGCAATGTATGGTACCATAACTTGCCTCTAAATTCCATTGATTTATTCGCTATTCTTGAGGATGCTTTTGTAAAGGCTCATGCCGGGACCATCAAAGTCGAGACCAGAAAATCGAATCTTTTCAAGGTTAAGCAAAGGGACAACTAACGGAGTTCCGAGATCATTTATAGCTCCTGATGATATCGACGCCACCAAATCAAACAATCTACGTTAGCTTTAAGAAAGTTAATAATTTTTTTTCCTAGGCTCGAGGGCTAACCCTGTGCCTAGGTATACCTTTCAATCCGGCAGGTTCTCGACTAATATGACATGTTCTAACTCTTTGACCATTGCTTGGTCACATCTTGACATGACAGGAATCCCAATGGAGGTAACCACTCATAAGTTGAGTTTGGACCCGAAGTTCCACCCGGTTAAACAGAAGAGGAGTCCTCAATCCGAGGTCAAGCATACATTCATCAAAGACGAAGTATCTAAGCTCCTTAAAATAGGGTCCATTCGGGAAGTTAAGTACCCGGACTGGTTAGTTAACGTAGTAGTATTAGTGCCTAAAATGGAAATAATCTAAGAATGTGTGTAGATTACAAGAACTTGAACAAGGCATGCCCTAAGGACTCGTTTCCTTTGCCTAACATTGATCGCATGATCGATGCGACGGCCGAGCACGAGATAATCAACTTTCTCGATGCCTATTCTAGGTATAACCAAATTTAGATGAACTCGTACGATCAGGAAAAACTTCTTTTATCACTACATCTGACACCTATTGTTATTATCTAATGCAATTCGGATTAAAGAATGCCGGTGCCACCTATCAACGCCTAGTAAACTGGATGTTCGAAGAACATATAGGAAAACCAATGGAAGTTTATATTGACGATATTTTAGTTAAGTCCCTGCGAGTAGAGGACCATTTGGAACATAACCTTCGACATATTGAAGAAATACAATATAAAGGTGAACACGGAGAAGTGCGCACTCGGGGTCAGATCAGGAAAATTCCTTGGGTTTATGGTATCCAACCGGGGAATCGAGATCAATCCCGAAAAAATCAAAGCCATAGAAGACATCACCACGATGGATAACGTTAAGGTCATTTAGAGGCTGACCGAGCGCATAGCCGCCCTGGGTCGGTTCATATCAAGATCCTCGGATAAAATCCATCTCTTCTCACTATTAAAGAAGAAGAATAACTTCTCCTGGCCTCCGGATTGTCAACAAGCTTTAGAAGAACTCAAACGGTACCTATCAAGTCCGCCCTTGCTCCACACTCCAAGGGTAGATGAGCAGTTGTACCTTTACTTGGCGTTATCCGAGGTGGCGATAAGTGGAGTCTTAGTTTGGGAAGAGGAAGGTACGCAGTTTCCTATTTACTATGTCACTAGAACTCTAGGCGAGGCCGAAACAAGGTATCCTCACTTGGAAAAATTGCACTCGCTTTGCTAAGCGCATCCAGGAAATTAAATCTGTACTTTCAATGCCACCCAATATATGTCGTAACCTCTTACCCACTGAGAAACGTCATGCACAAACCCGAACTCGTGGGCCGTTTGGCCAAATAGGCCGTCAAAATTAGCGGGTATGATATTGAATATTAACCGCGAACCGCCATCACATCACAAATTTTAGTAGACTTCGTGGTCGACTTTACGCCGGCCTTAATATCCGAAGTCGAAAAGGAATTGTTGTTGGCCTCAGGGACTTCCTCGGGAATCTGGACCATTTTACGGACGGCGCCTCGAACGCAAAAGGGTCCGGACTCGACATCGTGTTGAAACCACCTACGGGGGGAGGGGGGAGGGGGGAGGGGGAGGGGGGGAGGGTATACTTAGCAATGTGTTAGAACTGTAAAATTGACTAACAATGAGGCCGAGTATGAGGTTATGATTGCAGGTCTCAAATTAGTTAAAAGCCTTGGGGCCGAGGTGATCGAAGCTACGTGCGACTCCGTCCTCGTAGTAAAGCAAGTTAATAGAACGTTTGAAGTAAAAGAGGAACGGATGCGGAGGTGCTTGGACAAATTACAGGTAACACTGCATCAATTCAAGGAATGGACCCTATAACACGTGCCTCGAGATTAGAACAGTGAGCCCAATGCTCTGGCCAATTTAGGGTCGTCGGTTGATACCGATGAATTCAGCTCGGGAACAATAGTATAACTCATGAAGTCGGTGATAGAAGAAGGCCACGCCGAAGTAAACTTAACAAGTGACTTGGGATTGGAGGAAGAAGTACATAGATTACTTAAAGACCGGAAAATTTCCTTTGGACCCCAAAGAATCGAGAGTTTTGCGTACGAAGGCTGCCAGATTTAGCTTGGCCGAAGGGACTTTGTTCAGAAGAACATTCGACGGCCCTCTAGCCATATGCTTGGGGCTTAGAAACACCGAATATGGCTTGAGAGAAGTTCATGAATACACTTGTGGGAACACATTCGGGGCCGGAATCTTTGGTTCGAAAATTAATTAAAGCCGGCTATTACTAGACCGAAATGGAGAAAAACACAAAGGACTTTGTACGAAGATGCGACGCCTTCCATAGACACGCACCAATGATCCACAAACCGGGAGAACTAATTCATTCGGTCTTGTCCCCATGGTTGTTTATGAAATGGGGAATGAACATTGTCGGTCCCTTGCCGTGGGCACTCGGCAAGGCTCAGTTCATACTATTCACGACTAATTATTTTTCCGAATGGGCTGAAGCTCAAGCGTTCGAGAAAGTCCGGGAAAAAGAGGTCATTGAATTCATCTGGGACCACATAATATGTCGATTCAACATACCGTCCGAAATCGTTTGCGATGACGGGATACACTACATTGGCAGCAAAGTAAATAAGTTCTTGGAGGATCACAAGATTAAGAAAATACTATCAATACCTTACCACCCTAGTGGGAATGGACATGCGGAATCAACGAACAAAACATACTTCAAGCCTGAAGAAGAGGTTGACGATGCCAAAGGGAATGGAAGGAAATCCTGCCCAAAGTCTTGTGGGCATACCGTACGACCTCGAAGTCTAGTACTGAGGCCACCTCGTTTTCATTGTTCTACGGTGCCGAAGCCTTAATACCAGTAGAAGTGGGACAACCGAGCCTCAGGTTCCAACATGCGATCGAAGAGTCGAATGGCGAGGCATGATTTTGAGCATGGAACTATTGGATGAAAGGCGTGAGGCTGCACTAGTTTGGTTGGCTGCCCAAAAACAGTGGATAGAAAGATATTCCAACCGAAGAGCCAACCTTTGACACTTCAAGATTGGGGACTTGGTTTTGAGGAAAGTAACATTGCATACCCAAAATCGAATGAGGGAAATCTGGAACCGAATTGGGAAGGATCATATCGGGTCATCGGAATTACCGGCAAAGGCTCGTACAAACTCAAAGCAGGAAACGATGTACTGCTACTGAACAAATGGAACGTGGCATACTTAAAGTGGTACTACTATTAAGGTACGATCTCAATTACTCATTGATAATATTATGAATCAGACTAACACTTGCAAGCAACGGCCAAGGAAATAATCATACAGACGTAGAAGACTCTGGTATAAGTTAAAAGAAAGAATTGAGCCCAGGGCATAGACAAAGGATTGAATTGTTGGAAGATTGAATCATGGATATTCCATAGCGTCCATGAAGGGCTAAAGTGATTACTAACACCATGAGCCGCAGATCGGAAGATAGCTTAAGCCTACATAAAGGTTGATTAGAGAAAAGAGGAAACTAAAGAGTTACATCAACTAAGTAAATCAGGAGTTTGATTATTTTGGACCCAGGAAATTATGGACATCATGATTGAGAACATTTCAGAATCACTCTTAATGTCAGAGGTGCAAGAGAGATAGTATAGTAGCCATATTTTAGAACGGCTCTACGATAAAGCCAGTTAGAAGAGTACCGGCCTCATAAGAAGTTAGTATGATGCTCTCGCTGAATCATGTGAAGAGGTGCAATTATTATAATAGAAGTCCAAGTTGTGGATGTGAATTATACCTTATGTGGAAGGGAGGTCACGAAAAAGATAAAAGATGTGATGCGAGACTTTGAGTTAAGTAAGGTAAAGGTGAACAACGTACGAGATACTCAAATGCAGAAGGTTGTGAATAGTTCATACTTCGGATAAAAGGCTAGAAGCGCGGGGATTCAGTATCCAGGAATGATAGCGGCGTCGTCAGTGGCATACCTTCCAGCCCAGGGTTTCTAAGTACTGAGAAGTCAAGTTAAGAGAGTAGAGAAGAGTTAGAGACGATGTGATGTCTCGCTTGATATTCCAGAATAACACAAGGAAATCTATAGTGCAAGCAAGTTGAAGGGAGGTTGCGAGTAGTATAAATAGATATGTGTAGGTCGCAAGCTAAAGTATGGTAAAGTGACAAGGTTTTAGAAAAAAAGTAGTGAGGATAAGAAAGGGCGAGTGAGAAGGTGACGAGAATGGATAAGTCCTCAGGATTAAGCCCATGAAAACAAGAGAGCTGATGGTTTCTCTAAGTCATAGAAAGCTCAGTATATCCTGAATGAACTCAAAGGAGTTACTCATCATAAGTAGCATTTAGAAGAGATGGAATGCTGCCCTGATAGTAGAATAAGGGTGTAATTGTGGTAGATAAAGGATGACATTTGGGCCTTCGATTGATTAATGATTTGAAGGAAAAAAAAGAAGAAGAAGGGATTCATGAATTATACGGGATTAAAATACCCACGTAAGTGAGTCACATTGGGATGCTATAAAGTATGGTTATTGAAGTACAGTATCGCCACTAAGTGGATTAGAAAAATCACTTCGAATATTCCTTGATGAAACGTAAGCCCTAGTGGCAATGTTTTACGTAAGAAGTTTCAAGATATCAGTGGTAGATTGTAGATCAACATTGAGGTAAATCAACAATGGATGGATAAAAATTAGAAAGTACGATATGAGATATAGCAATATTCATAAGTTCGACAAAGTACCGACTGAAGAACTTCAATACACCTATATATGCTCAGAGGGACATCTTGTCAAGTTTTGTATATGTTCCCTAAGTGAGGCCTAAAGATTGGCTAAAAGCTGAAGGGAAGAGTCGCATAAGAGCACATACAAGGAAAAAGTCGTACAGGCTGCATGACCGAAGGTAGAAAGAGTTACGAGATTAGAAGAATTCCGACCACAGACCATGGTGTGAGAAAGAGGCCTAAAGGGGGGAATGCCCTGGCCTCTGGATTTATTCAAAGAACAGTTGCCTAAATGGCAAGAAGAGTATTAAAGTATTCGCAAGAGCTACGGGTTATGAGAATGATAAGTGCATCAGTCAACATTCGAGGACGAATGTTCCAATGGGGGGGATGATGTTACACCCCATATTTTCATATGTAAAAGTACGCCATAAGTAAATTGATGAAAGCTCAGAAATGAGATATTACATCCCATGCATTTTTCGTACGTTAAATTTTCGTCAAAAGTTAATCGATGTAGACTCAGGGATGAGATTATTTTGAGGATATAAGCATTTATGCTATTCCTAACAAGCGATAAGTAAGTTCCGTAAAGGTTAAAGGGTAAACGAATCAAAGAAAGTGAGTTTCGTCAAAGTTTGTCAAGATGGGATAGAATACGATCCGAGCTATAATACCCGGTATTTATGGACTAGTGCCATACAAGGTACCCCATAACCATGATAGTGGGGTACATAAAGTGTGTTAAATGTGATTAAGTAATTTGAGATAATTCTTAATTATGTGGATAATTGGGTAATTAATGATTTTTAGAGGGAGATTAATCAAAATTTGGATAATTAAAGATTTTAGATAACTTAACCCTCCCAAAAACGTGGCAGCATCCCCGTCACTTTTAAAGTGGCTATTAAGTCTTACATAGGTGGCAAATTTAGAGAATTAAGTGGATTACTCATGATTCGATTTGGGTCGGCTTTTCCCTAAGAAGAAACCAAACCAAGTAAGTCAGTTTTTCAAATGTTGGAACCAAACCAAACCAATTAAGTCGGTTTTTCGGTTTTTTCGGTTATTTATCGGTTTTTTTCTTAAATATGAGATATACACTACCAAATACATATTCCGTCGACTATATTTTCAACGTAACACTATCAAATCAATTGCTCTTTGAGAAATCTATCATTTACCAAGATATATTGATGATAATTGAAGCAAATAGTGATGAATAATTTAAGTACTGAATTAAAAATTTATTATTTTTATCATGAAATAAATTCTTGCACTTAGCAAAAGAAAACTACCAATCAAACTAGAATGTAAAGGCAAAAAATTAGATTATTAAAATAGCAAAGAACTAGACTAAAAATATAAACGACTAATATGTACGGTAAAAATTTAGAAACTTTATATAAGAATACATATATATAGGTGTAATAATAAATTTAAATAGCTACTTTTATAGTCGGTTTGGTTCGGTTTTTTTCGTTTTTTTTTATTAAAATCAAAACCAAACCAATTTTGATCGGTTTTTAAAATTCAAAACCAAAACCAAACCAAACCTAAAAGTAAAAAGTATCGGTTTTTTTGGTCGGTTTGGTTTGTTTCGATTTTTTGGGTTATTATGAACACCCCTAGTCACACCCACTATAAGAACTTTCCTACACTAGTGCTATATTTTATTTTCCTAATATTTAAAGATAAAAAATTAAAGAGTTGAGAGAGTGGGCTGGTTGAAATTGAATCCCTCAAAGAGCAAATATTTCCATATCAAATATGAATGATATTGTTCGTTGATTCCGTAGCAATGGGATAAAGCGTGAATTGCAAATTCTAAGAGAGCACGGTACTATCTTTCTCAAGAATATCGTACGAATTTTTTCCTACTTCGATCCGCCGTTACATGTGTTTTCGCAAAAGACGTGTGTTAGAGGGATTGTCAGAGAAGCGGCTCAGGTATGTTAAGACTATCCCTTATTTCTTTTTGGCATGATCCATACGATACAAACAAAACGAGCAAATGCACAACTTCCATAAATAATTCTATTCATAGAAATGCTAGAGATGCCTATGCTCTTGATATCCCATGTATCCTATTATTCTATCATCCGTTCATGGGTCTCAGAAAATACGTAAGTTGATAAAGTTTATTTCATGATATTAATCAGAGGTATAATGGTCTTATGACACTCCGAAAGATTTTATTGACGTACTTCGCATGCATTGCATTCATCTATATTAACCCATTACCAGATGGCGTTTATATATATATATATATATATNGCACCATATATATATATATATATGGTATACGTTGATGATTTAGCCCACAGTGGCCGAGATGATATGATGTGATGCCCTCAGAGGCTTGATGATGTTATGAACATATGTACATATGCACGACATGATATTCATACGCATATGCATGACACTATAAGTATTTCATGATTTACAGAGTTATCCAGACTTACAGGTTAAGTCATTTACTCCATATTTCTTCTATGTCTTTTATATACTTATTTATGAGCCTTACATATTCGGTACATTATTTGTACTAACGTCCCTTTTGCCCGGGGACGCTGCGTTTCATGCCCGCAGGTCCCGATAGACAGGTCGAGAGTCCTCCAAGTATGCTATCAGCTCAGCGAAAGATGTTGGTGCGCTCCATTGCTCCAGAGTTGCTTGTTTGGTCAGTATGATTTAGATACGTCTTGTTTGGTATGGCGGGGCCCTGTCCCGACCTTTATGATAAGTATGTACTCTTAGAGGCTTGTAGACAGATGTCAAGTATACGGATACCTGTATGGCCTTGCTGACCTATGTTTTGAGTTTGCAAATGGTCATGTTGGCCTTATAGGCCTGTATGTCACAGGTATGAGTTTCTATATCAGGTTGGGTCGTTCTATGTCGGGTATTCCCTCATGTTTACTCTGGTTATCTCATGATGCCCCTTCTGGCACACTTACCTATGATGATGTAATAAGAAAGATACATTATGTTGGTACTTGGTTGACTAAGGTACCAGGTGCCCGTCGCGGCCCATTGGTTTGGGTCGTGACACAAAGTTACATCGAAGTCAGGCTCCGTTTGAACTTATGAAAAAATGGACGCCCTATAACTACATTGGATTCTATGCTAAGGCATTAGAAACGTTGCAAAAATAGAAGATGCTAAAAAAGTAATGATTCAAATCTGCTAGAAAGGGAAAATTTTTTATATATATATTGCGAAATATACTTACAAATGCCCAATAAAAATAGCCTCAAAATAAACAAAATATGTACATAAGACAAAAACCAAAAAAGTACTAAGGCATCTAAGCCTGATTTCACCGTGGGCCAACTCGTCGCCAGAGCCGTCCGAACCCTCCGAGCCATCGGTACCCTCAGAGCCTTCGGACCTTCAGGCTCGTAAAGCCTCTTCGCCTCGGCCTCGGATTTTTTAGGTTCCTCAATTTCAGCCGACAGGTCAAAACCTCGGGCGTGTATCTCCTCGAGGGTCTTTCTTCGGGATAACCACTTCATATATTCAGCCTTTACCTTCAGGCGGGCCTCGGCTTCCTCTGCATCGTCCTTGTATTGGGCCACCATTTCATCTGCATCGACGGAGGTTGTATCCAACTTGGACTTTACTGCCTCGTATTCTCTATCGAGGGCGTCCCGCTCTTTGACAGCCGAGCTCAGCTGTGCTCGGAGATCGTCATTCAGCTGAGACCACTTGTCAATTTTCTCCTTCGCCACTCGGAGTTGGACCTCCACCAATGCCAGCTTCGCCTTGGTAGTTCCCTTCTCCGAAGCTAGCAGGTCCAGTTTGCCTTTCCATCCATCGGCCATGGCTTGGACCCCATTCATCTCTATTCGAAGTTGGTCGATCTAGTCGATCTTCTGTTGGACTTGTGAGGTTTTGTCATTAGTCACAACGAGTAGCTCCTCATTTTTAACTTCAAAGACCTTTACCTTTTCGACCAGGTCGGCATGTTCTCGCCTCAGGGTCGAAGCTTCCTTCTGAGTGTGAGCACGTGATTTTTGCCCTATATGAATTACTCCCATAAATTCAAAACAAATCAATTTCTTTCAGTGTTTGTAATTTTGTGGATTTTCGTGGCATTTTCTGTTAATTGTTTGCATTTTTGTCTGTGCATTTTAATTAGTGAAAAATACAAAAAAAATATGTTGCGTTTGCATTTAGGGTTTGACTTTGCATTTTTAGGAATTAATTAGTAAGTATTTAATTTACAAAAGGAAAATCACACAAAAATAGTTTATTTTCACACTTTAATTTTAGTTTGGAATTTTGGTATTCCTTTTTAATTTGGTTTTAATTAGGTGTAATAAGTGTTAGATGTAGTAATTAATTTAACTTGATGGGATAATTTGATTAGGGATTAATTTAGGTTTGTTTTTATATTATTTCAATTTAAAATGAATTTAAAAGAAATCAGAAAAATGAAAGAAAAAGACAAAGAAAAAAAAGGAGATCTCAGTTTTGGGCCAATTCATCCTCAATTCACCCAGGCCCAATGTTCTTTTCCCCAAGAGCTGGCAAAACCCGCCCCAATTCCAGCCCAAACCCCATTCTATACCCAGCCCAATTTCCCCGACCCATCTCCCTTCGAGACCAAACGACCCCGTTTCATGTGAGGTTAATCCTAGCCATCTACGTTAGATGATCCAACGACTCTAAACTAGGGGTCACTTGATATAGTCGAAAGTAGAGGCTAATTGGTTGTTCTTATCAAAGAACAACTCATTATCCTCAATTTTTGTTTATTTCAAGATAATTTTAGCCATTGGCTTCTATCCAGTGAGGTTTGCCCTTAATTCTGCTCTCAGATACATTTATGCTTTATTCGTGTTCCTTCTCTTTTCTTCTTCCCTGTTAAATTCATGATTGAATCGTTGGTCATTGAGATTTCAACAATCATTTCAGTTTAATTGTAATAAGTTTTGCGGATTTTGTTTCTGTTTAAGTATTGGCTTAGCAATTCTGTGGAGTCTTGTTGTTTGGTTCATGGTCAGCTTGTTTTCAATTTTTGAAATTGTCAAAATTTTCTGAGTTTTTGAGAATTTTACTTTTGATCTGATTGAAGCCTTTGTGTTTGAGTAGTCCTGTTTGTCACTCCTCATGAATCTATAGAGGGGTTAATTGTAAGGCTAGAAACTTAAACGGGTCTCAAAGGAGAGGGAAGGGGTCGTAATAACTGGTTGGGCAGAGGTCAATTTAGGGACTTTTGGGTGCGAGGGAATCATTTCTGTTAGGAGGAAGGCTCTAGAGGATAAGATGAGAGCTGGTTTGTTAAAGAGTAGAGGGTTTTCAGATATTTTAAAAGGGTAAAACAATCGAGAAAGATTGGGTAAAGAGGGAATTGGTTAGTCAGGCTAGGGCTGCCTTAGGCATGCCTATATAAAGACCCCTTACCCTTCATTCTAGGCAGCCATTAACCCTCTAAAAATCTGAAAATTAAAATAGCTAAGAAATTCATAGAAAGCTACTGTTCCATTGAAATCCTTCTTTGATCTTTAGTTTTCAATTGCTGAAAGTCGTTGGAGTTGGTGTTGGTTACTTGGTTTTAATTCTCTGAATCATTCTGTTGGTTTTAAATTTCTGGAAAATTTCTGAAAAACTGAGAAACTGGTGATAAAAATGGGTTGAGCTTGGGTATGGAAAGAGCTGGTTTAATTTTGTTGGTTGGTTCATTGTTCTGTTGAGTTTTTCTGAGGGATCTCACTGTTTCATTGCTGAGTGGTTTGATCTGGGCTGTTTGCTGTTGCTTATTGCTGCCTCAGTTTTACTTTCCTTTTTCAATTTCCAGGTACTCTTTGATCTTCTGAATATATGAGATGCAAGTTTGGAAAGCTGTAATTGTTTGAAGATCTCAGAAATGAACATTGTTTTTTGAACCATGATTGTTAGCTATGTTTTGTTTTTCTCCTTAAGAATTCCTGCAGTAATAGTGACTCTGTTACATATTCATTTCTGAAGTAGTAGTAGTGTAATGTGATTTTTGGAGTTTCATGTTGCATTCTATCTTAAGGGAAGCATGAAACCTATTAGTCCGTTGAGCCAGGTTTAGATTATTATACTGACCTCTCACCATTGATAAGTAATGACTTACATGTGCATGCAATTCATTTCATGAGATTTTAGCAATAAATTTGGTTGTTTACAGTTCCTCCTCCCTTAAATCTAAAAATTAAGAGACAGGTTTAAATCAGAGTTGTAAGTTTAAAAGTCATAAGCCATTATTTAGCTTTTGAATAAGGATTTCAAGCTGGCATGGATTTGAATAATAAGGTTTTGATATCAAGATGGGTTTACTTGCGGTATCGTTTAATAATTGGAGTTTCTTAAAACGACTTGGTCTGTAATTTTGAAAGCAGTTGGTTGACGTTTTGTGTTATGGGGAATTCGAAATAGAATCCCGTGGTTTGCTGCAGCCGGCCTATTCCCAATTTGGGCTTTCATGTAGGCCCAATGCGATTTCGCCACAAACATTACTAATCTGGGACAGCCTCGCACTTCGCAGGTTGTTGGGCCCCATACCCAGCCCATATGACTTTAAAATCATCAACCTTTCTTTCCAGTTTTAACGTCACTCTTAATTGGCTTGGGCAAAAAATAGAGTCCCCATTCCTGTAATGTTCCAGTAATCAAATCTCCTAAATCAGTGGAGGCGAGCCATTTTAAATAGCATAAATAGTTATGGCCTTCCAAATGTAGTTGGGATTCCCTTTTAAAATTGGAAGTCAAGGTGTACCGTGCCGAACAAAATCTCAATTGCATGGCCCTCGTTTAATTAACACTTTTATCCTTAGAAATCGAGGCGCGCCATTTAGCGAATTTTCATGGCCCTCGCAAAATTGCAAACGCGTAGTTGCTTTAGGCGCGTTATTTTAATAACTTACCTTCCTAAACTCGGGTGCACATTTATGTGACCCAAATCCAAATCTCAACGTTAGATAAAATGTGTTATGGACTGCGGGTGCATTTATGTGACGCGGTTCGAAACATATTTTAAATGACGTTGCAATCTTCCTTTAATTAATTAATTAAAAGCGGGTATAAAGTAAAATTGCACATAAGTTCAAAAATATATTAAAATCACATAATCAAGCCACTTATAACAGTTGAGCGACCGTGCTAGAACCACGGAACCCGGGAATGCCTAACACCTTCTACCGGGTTAACAGAATTCCTTACCCGGATTTCTGGTTCGCGGACTGTAATACAGAGTCAATCTCTTCCTCGATTCGGGATTTGAACCGGTGACTTGGGACACCATAAATCTCCCAAGTGGCGACTCTGAATTCTTTAAATAAATAATCCCGTTTCGATTGTCACTTTAAGTTGGAAAAACTCCCTTATACCTCTTCCAGGGGTCAGTAAAAAAGGAGGTTGTACAGCTCTGGCGACTCTGCTGGGCAAGAACCCAGAATCATCTCGTTTCAGGGTTCAGAATTCGAGCTTGAAGAATTGTTGTATTTGGCTTTATTTATTATCTGATTTTTATTACATGTTTGGGCCTAATGTGCTAAATGTTGCTTTTACCGCTTTGATCATATCTGAACTGTATATATAAACTGCTACGAAACCCTTCTCTTCTCATCTTCGGGATGTGCTCGCTGGTCGAGACTCCTATTCTGTTAGTGTCATACCTTGAAATAAGAAAGAGGCTCGGACAAGTTACTAAGCCGATGGCCTTTTGCGTTTCCGGATACGTAGCCCCCTCCTCGACTCGAGTTGTCCGCTCGGGTACACAGTCTAGAACATATACCCAGGTTTTGAACTTAGAATAACAAAACTTCATGCCGGATCCCTAGTAGGAACACTTGTTTGCATCATGTGCATTTGACATAGGGGACTCAACACAGGGGTTGGGTCCGTCTAGGACAGGTGTACCCAAAATAACAGACCATCCTGATGCATCCTACTTGTGCATTTATCTGCTTTGGATTTGCATGCTGACCGGCTTTCTGAATAAAAGGGGAGAATTTGGAAAAAGAAAATAGCAGTGTGGGGGTTAAGAGGGGTAATCACCTGTTTTGAAAGAAAAAACCAATGTCCAAATGATACTGAAACTCTGCCGAATTTTTGAGAAAAATAAAGAAAAAAGGTAAAAAAAGAAGAAGGAAAAGGTTTTGTTTACAAAGTAGTTGGTTTTGTTTTATTTGCCCGAACTACGCCAGTTTGATTCTCACAGGGCGTGGGATACGTAGGCAACCCTCATCGGGTCCAACTTCCTTTTTGCAAAACTAGCCCAAAAAGAACAAAATTTTATTTTATGGTAAATAAGTAGGGTGATGCCATTCTTGTCAAAAATAGCCGAATGTCCCTAAAAGGGCGCCGGAAGGCTGTTTTCGCAAGAACAGCCGCCTTTGGTCTCTTTTTCAATTTTTGGCCGGTAGAAAGCACATCCTTAAAATCGTCCCCCGGAAGTGCTGAAAGGCCGTATTTGCAGAACCGGATTTTTGCTTTTGAAATGAAAATCTGAAAAAAAAGTGTCAGCATTGTTTTGAGTCAAATGAAACATTTTTGCTTAATCACCCTAATAAATGTGCAGAATGAGCACGAGCCAAGGTCAAACAGTATTTGGGAGGTCTTACGGTTTGTTGAAGATTAGGCCCAGGGGAGACATCATAAAGGCATTGGTTACATTCTGGGACCCGGCACACTACGTGTTCCATTTTTCAGATTTTGAACTCACCCCAACTCTGGAAGAGATAGCCGGGTATATTGGGAGTGCTGAGGTTCCTTTAAGACACAAGTACCTGGTTGCTCCAAGAACCGTAGCCGTGCACAGATTCCTAGACTCATTGAAGATAAGCAGGGGGTCCACAACCCAGATTTGGCAGATGGTTTTTGTACTCCACAATTTATACACCAGAGATATGGTCACATAGGAGGGTTCAACAATCCAGAAAACAAAATATGTAGCAAAGGGAACCTCCTCAAATGGGAAGAACATAGGTGTTTTGCTTTTATGGTGGTCTTCTTGGGACTTTTGGTGTTCCCCAGGAAAGATGGAAATATCGACATAAAAATAGCTGGGGTTGGCAGCACTTTACTTACCCAGGCCAAAAGCATCCTTGCACCCATGCTAGTAGCTGAAATCTTCCGCGCTCTCACAGCCTGCAAAGCCGGGGGAGACTTTTTTGAGGGGTGCAACTTGTAGCTGCAAATGTGGATGATTGAACACCTATGCCATCGTCCTCAATTCATGAGTTATGGGTCAACAGAGAAAACCTGCATAGAGGAATTTTATACGAGGGTCGATGGGATCAGCTTGCCAGAAGGGGTCACAGGATGGATATCACACCTCCGTTCCGTCAGTGCTAGCCAAATAGAGTGGACGTTTGGATAGTTGCCTGTGAATGAGATCATATATATGCCAGCTACCGGGCCTCACTTCCTCTTGATGGGTCTCAGGAGCATCCAGCCTTATGCCCCGTATTGGGTTTTGAGACAGCTCGGGAGATGCCAAATAGTGCCAAAAGTGAAGATCTTAGTGCCCAAGTAGTTGAGATTGGTCCTGATGGCCAGTTTCATGAAGCGATAATTCGCCAGATTTGGAGCGAGCGTCAATACTTGGCGGCAAATACCTGTGTACGTGATCGATCCAAAGGAGAAGTTTCACCAGGGTACCATGCTTTGGTATAGAAGGGAAATTGCGTTTGGGAGGCCGGCCAAAAGACCCCACCTTCAGGAATTTGTCGAGTCATCACAAGAACAGTGGGCTTGGTTAGCCAAGGAGAATGAATACAGGGCCACCATAAGCAGGCTAGAAACCTATTAGTCCGTTGAGCCAGGTTTAGATTATTATACTGATCTCTCACCATTGATAAGTAATGGCTTACATGTGCATGCAATTCATTTCATGAGATTTTAGCAATAGATTTGGTTGTTTACAGTTCCTCCTCCCTTAAATCTAAAAATTAAGAGACAGGTTTAAATCAGAGTTGTAAGTCTGAAAGTCATAAGCCATTATTTAGATTTTGAATAAGGATTTCAAGCTGGCATGGATTTGAATAATAAGGTTTTGATATCAAGATGGGTTTACTTGCGGATTCTTTAATTATTGGAGTTTCTTGAAACGACTTGGTCTGTAATTTTGAAAGCAGTTGGTTGACGTTTTGTGTTATGGAGAATTCGAAATGGAATCCCGTGGTTTGATGCAGCCGGCCTATTCCCAATTTGGGCTTTCATGCAGGCCCAACGCGATTTCTCCACAAACATTACTAATCTGGGACAGCCTTGCACTTCACAGGCTATTGGGCCCCATACCCAGCCCATATGACTTTAAAATCATCAACCGTTCTTTCCAGTTTTAACGTCACTCTTAATTGGCTTAGGCAAAAATAGAGTCCCCATTCATGTAATATTCCAGTAATCAAATCTCCTAAATCAGTGGAGGTGAACCATAGTAGATAATAAATAGTTTATGGCCCTCCGAACTTTAGTTCGAATATCCTTTAAAATGGAATCGAGGTGCGCCGCACCAAATAAAATCTCAAATGCGTGGCCCTCACTTAATTATTTCTTTTAAAATCCTTAGAATTCGAGCCGTGCCATTTAGCAAATTTCCATGGCCCTCGCAAAGTTAAAAATGCGTAGTTGCTTTAGGCGCGTTGTTAATAATTTACCTTCCTAAACTCGAGTGCGCATTTATGTGACCCAAATCCCAATCTCAACGTTAGACGAAATGTGTTGCGGACCGTGGATGCATTTATGTGACGTGGTTTGAAACATATTTTAAATGACGTTGCAACCTTCCTTTAATTAATTGAATAAAAGCTGTTGAAAAGTTAAAAAGGCACGTAGGTTCAAAAGTATTTTAAAATCAGATAATAGGCCAATTATAACAGTTGAGCGACCGTGCTAGTTACACGAAACTCGGGAGTGCCTAACACCTTCTCCCGGGTTAACAGAATTCCTTACCCGGATTTCTGGTTCGCGGACTGTAAAACAGAGTCAATCTTTTCCTCGATTCGGGATTAAAATCGATTACTTGGGACACCATAAATTATCCCAAGTGGCGACTCTGAATTCTTTAAATAAATAATCCCGTTTCGATTGTCACTTTAAGTTGGAAAAAACTCCCCTTATACCCCTTTCAGGGGGTGTAGTAAAAAAGAAGGTGTGACACTGAGCCCTATCCAGCTCGGCCTGAAGATCCTCGATGGCCCCGTCTTGTTGCACTGAGAAGCTTGTATATATCCTTCTTTGAAGCCAACTCCTTGAACTCGAACTCGAACTCGAACTCGAGCTGGTTGATCTTCGAGCGGTACCAGAGGAAACTCTTGTGGTGAAGTACCGAGGCCTGCAAAACAACGAAAATAGTAAGAAATATCAAAACCTAAGTGGAATTAAAGAGGGAGTAGTGATGCCTTACCCAGTTCGGCGCCTCTTGTGCCTCATTGAAGAGACATGATGCGCCCACCTTGTTCATCTTTGCCTGGTCCTTCTCGGTCACCAAGCATCGGAGGTAGCTGGCTATGCCCATGGGAACAGATAAAACCTGAGCATCCTCCGGGATAGTAAGAATAACCGATCTCTTGCAACCAGAGTCCACACTCGAAGCGGAAAACTGATTCACCAGTTTCGAGCTCGAACTCGATCCGCCAACTTCTAAAGGAGAGTCCTTCTTCAGAATCTCTAAGTCGCCCAACCCCAAAAAGTCTTCCAAATTATACGTGTCCACGCCATCAAAGAAGGAGTGAGATGGGTCGTACGCGCCATGAAATCCTTCACTTGACTTTTCATTTCCTGCTTGGGCCTCTTCAAGTATGGACTCGGTACAGGGGCATCTCAACGATGTCTATTACATCGGTCGCCTCCTTCGAAATAGAAGCAGCTTCTCGGGAGATCTCAGCCCCCGTTCCCATCCAGGACTCCCTAGTCGAGAGGAGATCGGCTTCATGGATTTCTTTTTCGGCTACCACCTGCTCCCCGGTAGGGGTCGATCCGTGAGCGACAAAAATGTCGTCTTCTTCAAGCTAGTCCTTGAGCCAGTAAAGCAAGTCAGAGTCTGATACCCGGGACTCAGTATTTTTCTTGGACCTGCGGGCCCGAGTGGCTGCCCTCTTTTTTATCTTCACTTCGGGCCCCTCTTAGCCCGAAGACTTCCTTTTTCTCTTCTTCTCCTCCGCAATAACCCGGGGTTGTCCCGTAACAAAGGGATCAACGGATGAGGGCACATCCTCGTCGCCTCCTAGTGGCCTATGTGTTGGTGGTCTTAGGCAAACCTGCGAAGGAACGAAGAAACATCAGCGTATGTGAGTTTAGGGCATAATAATAACTATTCAAAGGAGAACCATATAGTGAGAACGGGCCTCCCATCGGCTCTTCGAAAGATTGCGCCACGAGCGCTCGAAATACGACATCTAATGGCAGATGCCTTTGATCTATTCCTTGAGCCAGGGGACCGCATTAAGAACCTAGGCAACAGTTGCACAACCACAAATACTGATGGTGAGAAAGGAAACCAAGGGTAATTTACATCTAAGGGAAGGCTACACTTACGAGATGTATTCCACTTCTCAGGAAATGGAAGAAATTCGGAAGGGATCAAATCTTCAATTATTACCCGAATAAAGCTCCCCTGCTAGCCTCATTCTCGATCCTCGTCGATGCTCGAAAAGGAGGCCTTGCCGGCCCGATGAGTAAGCTTGATTAGTCCCTCTCGAAAAATTCGGAGAATGTACAAATGGAGTAGATGGTCGAGGGTAAATTGAGGGGACTCTGTTTTGTTTACGAAGTAGCGTAGGAGGATCACGGTCCTCTAAAGTGCGGTTGGAATTTCCGAGGCACACATCGTACTTCTTGCAAAATGCCATAATCATCGAATCTACCGGGCCCAGCGTAATGGAGTAAGTGGAAACACTTGAATACCCCTCCATATGGGTAGTAATATCATCCTTGGGCCCAGGGACACCACATCCTTGCCTTACTATTTACAGTCCTCTCGGACTGTGGGAAGGACATCTTTAGTAATGGAGCATATGTATCTCCATGCTCCTTCACCCTGGTCCTGTTTGGATGAGGTCTTCTCGACTTTGAAGTCATCTGCGATCGAGCAAACACCGGGTATAAAGCTTTTCGGGGGGTCGGGGGAGGGGGGGTCGGGGGCAGTTGCTTCGGGGACAACCATCTCAGAGTATCCACCTCGGAGGCAGCCACCTCGGCATCTGCAGCCGGGTGGGAAGATGAAGGGGCAACCGGATGAGGAACCGATTTGGAACTTTTAGCCATTGCAATCAGGAAAAAATGTGAATATTTGAAGAAGGAAATATGAATATTTAGGGGAACAAGTATGAAGGTTAAAGAGAAGAGTATGAAGGTTTGAAGGTGGGATGAAGATCTGGGTAGAAACCTAAGAACAATTATGAAGATTTGAAGACCAAAGATAAAGATATAAAGGTTTGAAAAACTTGATAGTCGCTAGTGAATTCGAAGGTGGAAGCTTGGATCAGAAAGTAGAACAAGTTCAAAGGGTCAAAGCTTTTATAGGGAAAATACGCGATGTTTCGCTTTCGTTCCTTCCAGCCGATGGGCGACATGTGTCCGAAGTCAGAGCGACACGACTGATAAGACATTTCGGCTTATCCGTCATCTCGGTTGTAACGTGCGCAGGAAGGAACCGGGATTCGTTTATTGTCTCCCATCGTTTCGGCAAACCTACTATTTGGAAAACGAGGGGACTATCTATATATGGGTGAAATCGGGGNNGGGGGGGGTAACATATACACCGATTTCTTGGTGGGTCAATCAAAGCGAGGACGTGACCGCATGAGATCGAATTCGGAGCTGGAGATTCGTACTGAGGTCCAAACGAAGTACCCGATAAGACAATACTTCCCCGAACCCGAAATGAGCTTCGAGACCTCGGAGATACTACAAACTGTTGCACACGACTAGTAGAGAGCCGTGATATCCGCACCCAACGGGATATCACCGCGTGGATCTAGCTCGATGTCGGTAGCATATTAGTAACTGATGTACAAGGATGATTTTTATATTTTTTAGATTTGTACTAAGGGTAAAACTCCCCTATTATATAAAGGGGAAATTTTTTTATTCAATAGACACAGTAACCAGGGGCGGCTGAAGCCTAAAACAAGTGCTTTAGGCCCCAAAATTTTTTGGGGCCTCAATTTTTCATATTAAAATATAATTTCTTATAAAATTGTTATAATTTAAATTAGTATTATCTGACATGATTAATTCTTGTACAAAAGTTATATGATTTTTTGGAATAATATAAAGAACAAATTCACTATTTTTCTTCTTCTAATAAGCGATGAAATATTTTAAAAGATAGTGTATCTGACCTAACTCTTAAATCATTGTCTCAAACACATCGGAAAGTCGTATAAAAAGTATCAAAGCTAAGATTTCAAGCTCCACAAATATAAGATGTTTAAATAAGTAGAAGCATATTAGGATATAAAAGTTAAAAATGGAGCTATTTGTTTAACATATGAGCTTGAAATTTTTGAATTTTTATTATGTATTAGTATTTGGTATAATATACTGATTGCGGCTAGTTCAGTTTGCAAAAGTTTACCATCAAAATATATGTATGTTGATATTGCCATAGACAGTTAAGAGGTCTATTTCTTTTTAATCCCTAAAAGTATAGTAAAAAATAATTTGCAACTTTGAATGTGCATATTGAGATCCTTAGATTATGTGAAAAAATATTGCTTTACTGTTAATTCTTTTATAAAGGCCTATATTACTTATAGAATAATTTTAACAATTCATGTAACGTTTTGATTTCCTCAGCTGAAAGAAAAAAATAAAAATTAATAAAATCTTACCTAATATAAGAAATGAGTCAAGGGAAACTAAATATATTAGTTGTATTATTAATTTAAAATGAATTATTAATGACTTTGCATCTACAAAAGCTAGAATGATAAAAAAAATTTAAGGCCTCTCATTATAGTTTGGCTTAGGCCCCCAATCTTATTGAGCCGCCGCTGATAGTAACACGCATACCAAGGTAATATAAACTTGTTTCTCTGCTTTCTAGTGATTGAAAGGTTCTTATTTTAATCATAGCTCTTCATACACATTTGGTTTCGAATCGAAGGTCTGGTCGAAGGCAGAACTATTGTTAAGCTTAAATCCGAGCTTAGAATTAATTCCACTAATTTTGTCTTTAATTCGCTTATATAACATTCTTGATCATTTGTGTTGAATCAATCCACATATCTTTAAAACCGCGAATAAATTCAATTGTTATCAATTTTAAGGGTAAACACACCTATTACATATATATTGATTCAGTGTAAACATTAGATACGAGAAAACTTTACACGCATATCAGGAATTATTATCTCTAATTAACCAAGTGATCATATAAGGATTTCGTGATTTATGCCTCGACAATTAAAATAGGACAGAGGAACTATATACGAGCGTTTTGTGTAAAATCATTGAATCATCGCAATAATAAATCTATGCCATTTATCGTAAGCTCTTTAAACACTTTCCTTACTACTTTCATTTACAAGATCTAAGCTCAGACTAGGGTGATTTTTAAAAATAGCCAGATTTACAACTGGCCGTTTAAAAATAGTCCAATTTCAAAAGTAATCGAAATTTAGCCACTTTTTATGTAAAGATAAATCTGAGCGAAAACACTGTTCAAAACCCGGAAAATACTCCAGTATATTATGTTGGAGTTCCAGCATAAGTATACTTGAACTCCAGCATATTATACTGGAGTTCCAGGATAGTATGCTGGAACTCCAGCATAATATGATGGAGTTCCAGCATAAATACACTAGAACTCCAGCATAATATACTGGAGTTACAGTAAGTATAATGGTCCAGTATAATATACTGGAGTTTGGAGCACCAGTGCTGCAGTCTCCAGTATATTATACTGGAGCCAGCAAAGTATACCGGTCCAGCATAATATGCTGGATTTCATACACAAATGCACCGAACTCCAGTATATTATGCTGGACCGGTCTCTATTGCAGCAAAACGATGGCTATTTTTCATTGACTTGGTAAACGCTGGCTATTTTGGATTGACCAGTCCGAAAACTGGCTATACCGTAAAATTTTGGCCTCAGACTAAGGTGTACATGGACCGGGTTGGTTCGATTTTTATCAAAACCAAACCAAACTAACTATATCGGTTTGGATTAGTTCAGTTTTGTTGGATTTTTCGGATTTTTTGTTACTTAAATATTATTTCAATTTTACTTTGTTAAATTTTTTATAAGTAAATATATGTTTAGTAAAATATAAAACTTGACAAACATATTATCTATTAAAATATTCTTATAGAAAAATTTTCTTAGTAACATATAGTAATACTTATTCTTTTAGTCGTCTGACAATAATGTTTCATTGATGACGCTTTCAAGGTTAATCGAATTTAATATTTAAACATAAAAATTAATATGATCGCTAAATAATAGTAATAATCACTTCATATTCGAAAAAGATATAAAAATTTAATAGATCTTACCATATGATATGAATATGGAAGAACAAAGAGATTAACGCATTTCAGTAACACTTGATGAGAAAGTGATTATACAACCCATTATTTAAGGTTAATAAATATGTAGCCCTTCATATACTATTAAATATTATATCCCGCAAGAGAATCCCAAATATTTGGAGACATTTTTAAAGAAAATTCTATACAAAAAATCTTAAAAGTACATATAAAAATTATATATTTATATGTCGGTTTGGTTCGGGTTTTTTAACCCAATACCAAACCAAATCAAACCACAACTAGTCGGGTTTTTTAATTGATTTGATTTGACTTTTCGTTTGGTGCGATTTTCCGATTCGTTTTGTACAGCCCTAGCTCAGACTATATAGAATTGTTGTAGTCCTTGCTGATATGTTGTTAATTAGTTTTAGTCAATAATATATTTTGTGAACTTTTTATTTGATCTTGTTCAAATTTGTACTAAAAGGGAGCAAAGCCAAAGTTAGGGGACAGATCATTTCCTCCTTTCTTTTATTTAATAAAATAAAATAAAAGATGTCAAGTTAGGCATGCATGTGTGTTTCGCTATGGTTTTGATTGTTTAAAGACTTTTAGGACAATGCTTCTTAAAGTTAAGCACTCAAATAAATATGTCCTAAAAAGGGTATTACACTTGATACAAAAAGATCTGACTATTCAATAAAGCTTGAGGGGCCATTTTCCAGAAAAGTTAAATGAAATATAGAGAACTGTACAAAGACTCTTATTGTTTACCCTTTATTTAATCGAAACTGTTTAGTATGTCCTCGTCTTTACCATTCTATGCAGAAAAAAATCCAGCTGTTTTCTTATATTAAAAAAATGTATTTGTTAGGGGGTGGGGGTGGGGGTGGGGGGGGGTGAAGGATTTTATCGAAACCTTACCATTAAGTCCAAGAAGATAGTAAAAAATGATAGAGACTTATCAAATTAAAGTTCAAAGAAAATCCAAGACGTCGACCAGTATCCGTTAATTAAGCCATAAACCACAATTTAACGCAAGATGTGATGTGAAAACTCAAATTTGGGTAATAGCCGCAATATTCAGTCCATATCAATTGCTAGTTATTTTTCCTTTTCTGCCATATTAATTATCCACATTATTCAGTCTATAATATCAATTACATTCGTAAAATTTCATAAATAGTCATATCCTTTGTATGAGTCAGAATCCGACCCCACGATAATTAACGAGACTAATCCCGTTTTAAGTTAATTCATGATTAATTAGTGGCACGACCACTCAGAATTAATTATATTCAACCCTCATCTGATTCGATCAACAAGGCCACGGCCCATCCGCCACCATGAAGGCGAAACCCCAACGTGGTCACGGCCACTTATTGCCAGCTCACGAAGCTCACAGCTATAAATACCAAGAGAGGAAACCCCAGACAGGGGGGCTGCTTCTTCACCACTAGTGAGAGGAGAGAGAATCGAGAAAATATACCCCTCTTATGGGAAAAGAAAACACCATTGTAAGGTTCTGAACCTCTCCATCGAGAGGCAGACAAAACAAATATTATCAATAAAGGTTTCTAATGCTTCTACCCTTATTCCTGAGTATTTATTTTCGTTTCTTTCATTGGGTCCAACGGATTATTACGATTTGCTATGATTATCCCGTGATTTATTTATATTGTTTTATACTCGTAAGTTTTGTAATAACTTTTGACCAAACAATTTGGCGCCGTCTGTGGGGATTTCATAGCAAAATCGCGTAGTTCTTCCCTGGACCCAAAAGGAAAGAAGCGCCAAACTCAAAGGGGAGCTCGAAGATCTCAAATCAAGATCTAAGTCTTCTCCCTCTATCCAATCTCAGATAGTGCAAACAAGAAGAAAGGGCCCCCCCCTTTCCTAAGGGAAGGTCTCTACAAGGTATACGAGCTCCGGTCAGAAACCGGCACGGAGATATCTCGAGCCGAGAGTCGCCTCAAGACAGCCTATACACCCTGGTTGGGAAGACAATGGATAAGCCGCTCAAGGCCTCGAATCCAAAACGAGTTTCAGCACTCAATACCCACAATATGGGACTCAGGCCACGAGCCTTCGTCATCAACAAAGTTCAACTACGGTTGAACCAAGTCAGGTTATGCGCCTTAACAAACAAATTCAACTACGGTTGAACCAAGTCAGGCTATGCGCCTTCACAAACAAGTTCAACTACGGTTGAACCGGGACTCAGGCTACGCGCCTTCGCCAACAAGTTCAACTACGGTTGAACCAAGTCGGGCTATGCGCCTCCACAAGAAAGTTCAACTACGGTTGAACCGGGACTCAGGCTACACGCCTTCGCCAACAAGTTCAACTACGGTTGAACCAACTCAGGCTACGCGCCTTCGCCAACAAGTTGAACCCTACGGTTGAACCGGGACTCAGGCTATGCGCCTTCACCAACAAATTCAACTACGGTTGAACCAAGTCAGGCTACACGCCTTCACCAACAAGTTCAACTACGGTTGAACCAACTCAGGCTACGCTCCTTCGCCAACAAGTTCAACTACGGTTGAACCAAGTCGGGCTATGCGCCTCCACAAAAAAGTTCAACTACGGTTGAACCGGGACTCAGGCTACGCGCCTTCGCCAACAAGTTCAACTACGGTTGAACCAAGTCGGGCTATGCGCCTCCACAAGAAAGTTCAACTACGGTTGAACCGGGACTCCTCGAACTACAAGGATGGACGCCTTCGTCCTCAACTTTAGCAAGTTCAACCACAGTTGAACCGAGACTCAGGCCAAAACTACGAGGCCGCATTTTTTACTATCACGCCGGTAGTTTGACCGCGCCCGAACTGGGACTAAGGCTAAGCGCCAAGTCGGGCTATGC
>NW_017672456.1:180673-190583 GCF_001879085.1 Nicotiana attenuata | reverse complement strand
AATTTTGGTTACCTCCTACCCCTAAGCCACTAAATACGCTAGAACCAGTTTCCAACCCAATCCTGCATATAAGAATGATAGGTCACAGAAGAAGAAGACTTTTACTCCCTCTTGCATGTCCCACTCGAATTTGACCATCTGGTGCAGGGTAGATGGCACCGCTTTTGCTGCGTGGATCCAGGGTCGGCCTAACAAGAGATTGTAAGAAACGGCCACATCGAGCACCTGGAACTCCATAGTAAATTTGACTGGTCCTATCGTCAGTTCCAACACTATATCCCCAACTGAGTCCTTCCCCCCTCCATCAAATCCTCGCACGCAAATGCTATTCTTGTGGATTCTCTCATTTTCCACTTTTAATTTATCCAGGGTAGAGAGAGGGCAGATGTTTGCACTGGACCCGTTGTCGATTAGCACCCGGGTGACCACAGAGTCTTCACATTTCACCGTGAGGTAGAGTGCCCTATTATGCTCAGTGCCTTCCAAAGGCATCTCATCATCAGAGAATGTAACCCTGTTAACTTCGAAAATCTTGTTTGCTATTTTCTCTAGGTGGTTCACAGAGATCTTATCCGGAACATGGGCTTCATTCAAAATTTTCATCAATGCCCGACGGTGCTCGTCCGAGTGGATCAATAATGATAGCAGTGAGATCTGTGCCGGGGTCTTTCTCAGCTGTTCTACAATGGAATAATCTTGCGCCTTCATCTTCTTCAAGAATTCCTCTGCTTCTTCTTCAGTTACGGCTTTCATTACTGGCAATGGATTATTTTTGGCAGTTTTAGCTTTTCTCAGCTCTTCAGGGACAAAACATCTTCCTGAGCGAGTAAGCCCATGAGTTTCACAAACTTCTTCTTTGACTTCCTTCCCCTTATACATTACTGTCACTCGGCCGTAATTCCATGGAATGGCCTTTTCATTGATTACTGGTAACTGAGTTATTGACTTGATGATAACCGGCTCTGTGCGAGCACCTTTCACGATCACAACGGGCTTGGCAACTTCCCCCGGCACCGCCACTTTAGCTGGCTCTTGTTTTACTGCAATACTGCTCGAAGACTCCTTCTTCACCACCACAACTGGTTCTTGTTTTATTGCAACACTGTTCGAAGACTCCTTCTGTACCACTGCAACCGGTTCACTAACTGTCTCTTCTACCTTGATCAATGTCCTCCCACTAGTTGGCTTCTTATTCAGTCTGTCCTCACTAGCCCTGATCATCACTACGGTTTGTAAAGGCCTCTTATGCTCTCCCTTTTGTACTAACTCAATCATATGGGCCTCGTGATGGGCTGTCAATGGGTTTTGATTGATGTTAGGCGTCTCCGGGGCTTGTACATCAATTCGGCGGGTATCAATGAGCTCCTGGATGGCCGTTTTCAATTTCCAACACTTTTCCGTGTCGTGCCCCGGTGCCCCCGAACAATACTCACAACTCAATGAATGATCAAGATTTCATGGAAGAGGATTTGGTAACTTAGCTTCAATTGGACTCAACATTCCCAATTGCCTTAGCCTATGGAATAAGCTGGTGTATGATTCTCCCAAAGGGGTGAAAGTCTTCTGTTTCTATATCCGCTCTTGCTTGAAAGTTTGGTTACCTAGAAAACCTGTTCCAGGGGGGTTCTTGTAGGCTCTTGGAGGTGGGCAGGTGTTTTGGGGAGTTGGGTAGGTATTTTGTGGGGTGGGTGCGTGCCATTGCGCGTGGGTAGGAGGTTGGGGGTATATCTGGGCACGGTGGACAGAGAAGTGGGGGTCAGGAGGTGGGTAATAGTGCTGTGGTAGGCTATATGGAGTGTGTGGGTAGGTTTGGGGATGGGATCGAGGTTGGTTGTAATATGGTGATGGGCCCCAAGACCAAGCCCTTGATTCAACTACTGCAACATCTTCTTTCTTATTTTTCCCCAATACTCCTCCGGTGCTGCTTTGGATAGCCTGGGTAGTTGCCTTGATTGCCGAATAGCTCATGATTTTGTTGGATTTAAGTCCTTCTTCCACCATACCTCCCATTTTTACCACCTCGTTGAAAGATTTTCCCACTGCTGACACTAAATGACCATAGTAGGTGGGTTCCAAAGCCTGCAAGAAGTAATCAACCATCTCGCTTTCTTTCATTGGAGTATCGACTCTTGCCGCTTGCTCCCTCCACCGGAAACCGTACTCTCTGAAGCTTTCCCCGGGCCTTTTCTCAATTTTTGTCAGCAACAGACGGTCTGGGTCAATTTCGAGATTATACTAAAAATGACATGCAAACGCCTGGCCCAGATCCTCCCAAGTATACCATCGAGCATGATCCTGTCGAGTGTACCATTCCAAAACTGCACCACTTAGACTTTGACTGAAGTATGCCATCAATAATTCGTCTCTTCCCCCAGCTCCTCTCATTTTGCTGCAGAACCCCCTTAGATGTGCCACCGGATCACCGTCTCCGTCATATAAATCAAACTTAGGTAACTTGAATCCTGCTGGTAACTGGACATCGGGAAACAAGCACAAATCCTTGTATGCCACACTTACTTGACCCCCGAGACCCTGCATATTTCTGAATGACTATTCCAAGCTCTTGACCTTTCGTATCATGTCCTCCTGCTCAGGGTTCTTGGGAGGCCTCTCTACTTCAGCTGAGAGATCAAAATGGGGAGTGTACGAACATGGTTCTAGTGGTTTGAAGGTGGGTTCGGGTGGGTAATATTGGTTATCATGGGTTTGGAACAAAGGTTCACTAGAGGATCTGTGTAGTGCAGCGGGTGGAGGGGCTACAAACACAGGAGTAGTTGGTGGCGGAGGGCATGGATTTGTTTGGGTGGTGGAGGTTGTGGTGTTTGGGAAGTGGTTCCGTAGTACTGTTGGTAAGTGGGAAAGGTCGGAGATAAGTTCACTGTGGGAGGATCCTGAGGCTGAGCTAACGGTGGGATGTAAGTAGGGTTAGCAGGGTAAGCTGGTGGTGGGTGTCCCTTTGACCAGGCCTAGTACATCTCGGCCATTTGCTGCTTCAGTTTATACATCTCCTCCTTCATTGCATTGACATCCAATTCTTCCTCCTCCCTAGACGGGTCGACGATGCTTGCCTCTAACTCCTGGTTGACCATGTTTGACTTGTCCTTAGAGCGGGTGTTGTAGGAATGGGTTGCCAGAATGCCCGTCAACTAACCACCCGCCTGGACTCATCATCAACAACAACTTTATTAGCGGTTAGAGCATTAATAGATAGGTAACCGCACATTTGGGAATGAATGCACCTAACCAGTTAACCATTTCTATTATGCCTTTGCTTGGTTGCATACGTCATTCCGGCTTTCCTTTTCTGTATTTGTCATGCCTTTTCTCTCATTCTTCCCTCTTGTTTTTCCATTGTTTGTTTCCCGCCTTTCCCTCTTTTCTTTTGCTTTTCTCTCTTATTTTCCTCTTTTTTTTTCCTTTTTCCTTCTTTTCCTCTTGCCTTGGTTTTTCTTGTTCCTATTCTCTCCTTTCCTCAAAATCGTTTTTCCGCTCTTTTCTTTCCTTTTCTTTTGCTCTCTTTTTATTTTCTCTTGTTTGCCTTTTTTTTTGGTTACGGTCGAATCCTATGGAGATTGCCTACGTATCATGACCCCGCATGAATCAGACCAAGCGTAGTTCTTGCAAATAAACGCAAAAATAAGGAAATAAATTTTTTAGATTTTCACTTTTTCATTAACAAAACTCCGATTACAAAGATACTAGACTATTTGTTTTTCTTAAAAAGAAAAATTGCAAAACAGACTCAAAATAGCAAAATGCAGACTTGATAACTAGGAATACGTCAAAGCTTCAAATCCTGGGGCCCGCGGGGCATCATTCGGCATCGCCGCGGGCCTGCGTGCAAGACCCCTTTGTAACTACTCCAAACATCCATAACCTGACGAACAAATATCATCACTGTAGCAAAGAAAGTGGTACGACCCATTCTTTCGCCGGCTTGACATTTCATGACAGTATAATCTGCAATGCCTCTAATTCTTTCCCTGATCTGGCCTTTTTCTTGGAGGAGTCGGCTTATCTGCTGGTTGCGAGCCTCTAACACCTGGGAGTCGTGGAAATGATGGTCTTGCAACAACTTTATTTCTTTTTCCATCTCGGCCATTAGCCTATATCACTGTTCCCTTTCAGCCTGAAATTCTTTGTCCTGCCGGNGTGGACAGAGAAGTGGGGATAGTATTGTGGTGGGCTATATGGAGTGTGGGGGTAGGTTTGGGGATGGGGTCGAGGTTGGTTGTAATATGGTGATGGGCCCCTGGACCAAGCTCTTGATTCAACTACTGCCACATCCTCTTTCTTTTTATTTCCCACTACCCCTCCAGTGCCGCTCTGGATAGCCTGGGTAGTTGCTTTGATTGCAGAATAGCTCATGATTTTGTTGGATTTAAGCCCCTCCTCCACCATACTTCCCATTTTTACTACTTCGTTGAAAGATTTTCCCACTGCCGACATCAAGTGACCATAGTAGGTGGGCTCCAAATCCTGTAAGAAGTAATCAACCATCTCGCTTTCTTTCATTGGAGGATCGACTCTTGCCGCTTGTTCTCTCCATCGGAAACCGTACTCTCTGAAGCTTTCCCCGGGCTTTTTCTCAATTTTAGTCAGTGACAGAAGGTCCGGGACAATTTTGAGATTATACTAAAAGTTACATGCAAACTCCTGGGCCAGATCGTCCCAAGTATACCATCGAGCATGATCCTGTCGAGTGTACCATTCCAAAGCCGCACCACTTAGACTTTGACTGAAGTATGCCATCAATAGCTCGTCTCTTCCCCCAGCTATTGATGGCATACTTCCCTCCCACCACTTAGACATTGACTGAAGTATGCTAACGGTGGCCTACATCCCACCGTTAGCACAGCCACAAGATCCTCCCACAGTGAACCCCCTTAGATGTGCTACCGGATCACCATGTCCGTCATATAAATCAAAATTGGGTAACTTGAATCCCGGAGGTAACTGTACATCGGGAAACAAGCACAAATCCTTGTAGGCCACACTCATTTGACCTCCGAGACCCTGCATATTTCTAAATGACTGCTCTAAGCTCTTGACCTTTCGTATCATCTCCTCCTGCTCAAGGTTCTTGGGAGGCTTCTCTTCTTCAGCTGAGAGATCAAAACAGGGAGTGTAAGAACATAGTTCTGGTGGTTTGAAGGTGGGTTCGGGTGGGTAATAGTGGTTTTCATGGGTTTGAAATAAGGGTTCACTAGAGGACCTGTGTAATGCGACAGGTGGGGGAGCCACAAATACAAGAGTAGTTGGTGGTGGAGGGCATGGAATTTGTTTGGGTGGTGGTGGCGTTTGAGAGGTGGTTCTGTAGTACTGCTGGTAAGTAGGGAAGGTCGGGGATGAGTTCACTGTGGGAGGATCTTGTGGCTGCGCCAACGGTGGGATGTAGGCAGGGTTAGCAGGATAGGCTGGTGGTGGGTGTCCCTTTGACCAGGCCTGGTACATCTCAGCCATTTGCTGCTTCAGTTTATACATCTCCTCCTTCATTGCATTAACGTCCACTACTTCCTCCTCTCTAGACGGGTCGACTATGCTTGCTTCTAACTCCCGGTTGACCATGTTTGTCTTATCCTTAGAGTGGGTGTTGTAGGAATTGGTTGCCAGAATGCCAGTCAACTTAACCACCTGCCTGGACTCATCATCAACGACTTTGTTAGCGGTTAGAGCGTTAACAGATAGACAACCGCACATTTGGGGAATGAATTCACCTAAGCAGTTAACCATTTCTATTATGACTTCACTTGGTTGCATGCGTCATCCCGGCTTTCATTTTTCTTTATTTGCCATGCCTTTCCTCTCATTCTCCCCTCGTGTTTCATTGTTTGTTTCTTTCATTTCCCTCTTTTCTTTGTTTTACTCTCATTTTCCTCTCTTTTCTTTTCCTTCTTCTCTTTTGCCTCGGTTTTTCTTCTTTTTTTTTCTTTATTCCTATTCTCTCCTTTCCTCAAAATTGTTTTTCCGCTCTTTTCTTTCCTTTTCTCTTGCTCTCTTTTTATTTTCTCTTGTTTGCCTTTTTTTGTTTTTGGTTATGGTCAAATCCTATGGAGATTGCCTACGTATATGACCCCGCATGAATCAGACCAAGCGTAGTTCTTGCAAATAAACGCAAAAATAAAGAAATAAATTTTGGGATTTTTTCAAATTTTCATTAATAAAATTTCGATTACAAAGCTACTAGATTACTTGTTTTTCTTGAAAAGGAAACTACAAAAGCAGACTCAAAATAACAAAATACAGACTCGATAATTAAAAGCTAGATCAAGAGTACACCAAAGCTTCACATCCTGGGGCCCGCGGGGCATCATTCGGCATCGCCGCGGGCCTGCACGCAAGACCGAGAAGGTTTCAATGTCAACTGTAGTCATCCTGGACGTTTAAATGAATATAAGGAAAAGTTGTGACCATTTAGAGAATGCTGGCTATTTAACGACTCACTTTGACTTAAAAGGAAAAGTGGCTATTTTTCATAATTGTTATTTAAGAAAGCAAAGACTCGATTTTGCAAATACGGCCTTTCAGCACTTCCGGGAGGGAGATTTTAAGGCTGTGTCCGCAAACCATTTAAATTGACTCAAGGTGTCTGTTCTTGCAAAAAAAGCCTTCCGGCGCCCTTTTTGAGGACATTCGGCTTATTTTAAACAAGAATGGCATCACCTGACTTATTTACGACAAAAATTTAAAATTTTGGTATTTTGGCTATTTTTGCAAAAGGGAGGTTGGACCCGATGAGGGTTGCCTACGTATCTCACATCCGGTGAGAATCAAACCAGCGTAGTTCGGTCAGATTTATCAAAACAACAATCTCTTTTTTTCGAAATACTTTCCTTTTTCATTTTTCAAAAATCCGGCAGCATTTCGGTACTATTTAGGCATTGGTTTTTCAAAATAAGTGGTTACCCTCACTTAGTCCTAACAGTGCTATTTTCCTCAATTTTCTTTCATTATATACAAGCCGGTCAACATGCAAATCCAAAGCAAATGAATGCACAAGTAGCACGTAAGATGCATCAGGATGGTTTTTTCATTTCAGGTCACCTGTCCTAGACGGACCCAACCCCTGTGTTGAGTCCCCTAAGTCAAATGCACATGATGCAAACAAACGTTCCTACTGGGGATCCGGCATGAGGTTTTTTTTTCTAGGTTTAAACCCTAGGTTTATTGGTCTAGACGTGGCTTACCCGAGCGGACAACTCGGGCCGAGGGGGAGGCAGCGTACCGGGGATACAGAAGCTCCGCCGGCTTAGCAACTTATCCAAACCTCGTTCTAAATGGGAAAAGACTCTAAACAGAAGAGAAGCTACACGAAGTGCACCCTTCTCCATGACGTAGAAGACACAGAGAGAGGAAGAGATTCGTAACAGTTTACATACAATTCAACAAATATCAAAGCGGTAAAACAATTAGCACATAAGGCATGAAACATGTAGGAAAATCAGATAAAGCCAAATATAACAATTTAACTGAGCTCGAATTCTGAACCCTGAACAAAAAGTTCTGGGTCCTTGTCCCCAGCAGAGTCGCCAGAGCTGTCACACCTCTTTTTTTCTTACTACACCCCCGGAAGGGTATAATAAAAGGGAGTTTTTCCAATTAAAGGACAATCGAAACGGGATTCATTTTATTAAGAGATTCAGAGTCGCCACTTGGGAGATTTATGGTGTCCCAAGTCACCGGTTTGAATCCTGAATCGAGGAAAGGGTTTAACTCTGTTTAACAGCCGCGAACCAGAAATCCGGGTAAGGAATTCTGTTAACCCGGGAGAAGGGGTTAGGCATTCCCGAGTTCCGTGGTTCTAGCACGGTTGCTCAAACTATCATAATTGGCCGATTATCTGATTTTAATACATGTTTTAGCATGTGGTACAATATTAACTTTATAACAGCTTTTATTCATTTTAAAGAAGATTTTAACGTCGTCTAAAACATGTCTTTGGACCGCGTCACATGAAATGCACCTGCAATCTGAAACACATTTTATTTAACGTTATTTAGATTTGGATTTGGGTCACATGAAATGCGCATCCGAGTTTAGGAATGTGAATTATTAAAATAACGCGCCTAAAGCAACTACGCATTTTTAACTTTGCGAGGGCCATGAAAAATTTGCTAAATGACACGCCTCGAGTTCTAAGGAGTTAGTGTTAAATACATGAGGGCCATGGGCTTAGGGCTTTTATTTGGCATGGCACGCCTCAATTTATTTCAAATGGTTGCACTTAACAAAAGTAAACTACGATGAATCATTTCCCCACTAACAGTTCAATTAGTCAAAAATTGAAAGTATATTAATAATGCAAGAAAACTAAGATTCTGAAAAGATATAATACCATAAGACAAAAGCGTGAGTGGGGTGCATAAAAGAGTAGGGCCACGTTACTGATTTTGATCGCATTTCCCAAGTCTCTTTAATTCAATATTGGCCAAAATGCCATAGTAAACATACAACACTCATTCTTATTGTACAGAGGTCAAACATACAGCCATAGTTTCTACTCATTTTTACGCCTCACCATACATTTCATGAATCGAATCGAAAGTAAGAAACGTAGTAAACATACATCACTCAAGAGATAATTGAACAAACACAAACAAGAACAATCACACCTTTCCAATGAAAAGAAATGCCTGAGTACCATAAGTATAACCATTATCTATTCTTTACAAATAAACATGACCCCAAAAAATATTACATGAATCTTAGTTAGAAGGTAATTATGGCACGAAAATCACAAAGGGAAAAAAAAGGGCGGTGAAGAAACAAAGGAAGAAATTTTCAGCAGGTTTACCACAAATAGAGCAAGGAAGAATCAGACCTTTATATAGATGAATTTGAATTAAAATTACACCAACATGAAGATTACGGAACCTTCGACCGGAAAGTTTTCCATCAACCACGGAAGGGACCTCGCCGGCAAGCTCAAAAATGACCAACAGCTACTCGTTCTCTCGCCTCTGTTTCTTCTTCCATGTATATGTGTGTGAGACTGTTTTTGTTTTTGTCTTTTGATATGTGATGCTAGCTGGAATTTTATGGGAATTAGGTGCGGCTGGCTTCGTTTTTTTGTGTTAGTCTCAAGAATTTTGGCAAAGAAGAAGCTGCCATTTCTTGTTGTTTCTAGCTTCTAGGTCCCTTGCTTTGGATGTTAGTTCTCAATTATCCTTAGAAGATGAAGAACGATGGGGTCTAGGTGGGGGTTTTTTTTAGAATCGCGGCTGAACTTTTTTAGTGTATTTGGTAGAAAGATTTTAGTTTAGGGTCTTTAGGTTAGTGTTTGTGTCCAAAATCCATGGAAACGACTCTTGGAGAAGAAATAACTTAGCTTCCAAAAAATAAAAATAAAAAATAAACTGATTCCCCAAATTTTGATGCAGCGCTGATGTGCTCTTTTTGTTTTTCCAGGCGCTACTTTTTGTGTATAGGGTGTAGGTTTATTTTAGGTGTAGGTACTATTATATAGGGGTAGGGATTAGGTTTATATTTTGTATATTTTGCCAATTAATCCCTAGGTCTTTTGTGTTAAGTCTTTAGGGTCTTTTTATTTATTTGTTATCCCAAAGAAGAGTCTAGAAAGGTCCCTAGGCTTAATGGACTAATCGAATTGGGCCAAGAACTGGGCTCTAACACTCTTAAAATTGTGATCCAACACCTTAATTGACTCCTTTTAAAATAAGATAAAAATACTACACAATGCAAAAGCTAACATGAAACTATTATATATTTTTTTGTATTTTCAAGATTATGTAGAGATAAAAAATGAAGTACTATTTTTGTATATTTTTTTATTTAAATTTATGAAAGATCGTAAGCTAATATATATATATATATATATATATATATATATATATATATATATATATATATATATATATATATATATATATATGTATATATATTTTGATCG
>NW_017672456.1:158399-175063 GCF_001879085.1 Nicotiana attenuata | reverse complement strand
GATTAAGTTTGACTTCGGTCAACGTTTTGGGATAAACGGACCCGGACTCGTGATTCGACAGTCCCGGAGGTCCGTAGGAAAATATGAGACTTGGGGGTGTGCCCGGAATCAAATTCCGAGGTCCCGAGTCCGAGGAATGAATTTTTTCGTAAAATTATTTTTTGAAAATAATTAACGAATTGGAAAGTGTTATTTGTTTAGAAAACTATGCTGTTGGGCTCGTATTTTGGTTCCGACGCCCGGCACAAGTCTTAAATATGAGTTAAGCTATTGCTGTGAAGTTTGGTTAGATTTGGACATCATTTGACGTGTCTTGAGCTAGAAGCAGTAAATTTGATGTTTCATGGAAATTGGAAGGAAATCATGGGTCTTGAGGCCTAATTCGATATTGTTTTGGCGATTTAATCGCACGGATGAGTCCGTAGGATGTTTTTGGAGTTATGTGTATGTTTGGTTGGGAGCCCCGAGGGCTCGGGTGAGTCTTGAGTGGGCCCCGGGAGGGTCTTAGACTAAGGTATCAGAAACTTGCAGGTCCAGGTGTTGCAGGCCCCCAGCGCGGCCGCGGTCATTTCTGCGCGGTCCGCGCTGGAAGCCGCGCGGCTGCGGTGCATTTCTGCGCGGTCCGCGTGGCTAGGTTCAGAGGTCCAGTGAATTCTAGGTCGACCAGCGCGGCCGCGCACCAAATCAGTGCGGTCCGCGTTGGGAGATTCAGAGAGTGGGCCTTGGGTCCATCCAACCAGCGCGGTCGCGCACCAAATCAGTGCGGTCCGCGCTGGGTAGGTTCAGAGAGTCATTTCTTTTCTTCCCTTCCTCGGCGCGGCCGCGGGGCATTTTTGTGCGGTCCGTGCCGGATCTCCAGTTCAGCATATAAAGTCGGGATTTTCAGTCATTTTTCACTTTTTCAAAACCCAAAACATAAGAGGCGATTTTCCAAACGATTCTACTTCTTCAAAACGATTGGTAAGTGATTTCTAACTTATTTTCTTTACTCCTTAACATCTTTAAACATAATTTCAACTTCAAAACAAAGATTTTTAATGGGGGAATTTGGGAATTTAGGGTAGAACTAGGGTTCCTAAATTTGGGGGTTTTGGACCTCAATTTGAGGTCCGATTCCAAAATAACTTATATATTTGAGTTCATGGGGGAATGGGTAGTCGGGTTTTTGTTCGAACCTCGGGTTTTGACCACGTGGGCCCGGGGGCATTTTGGGAATATTTGAACAAACTTTGGGAAATTTCATTTTCATGCATTCAAATTGATTCAAGTAGCATTTGATAATACATTCAAGTAAATTGTGATTAGATTCGAGCGGTTTGGTGGTGGATTCGAGGGGTGAAGCTATCTAGAGGATTGAGTTGACTTTGGAGCATTCGAGGTAAGTGTTTGATCTAACTTTGGCTTGAAGGAATAGGATTAGAGTGTTATTATTTGCTAATTATGAAATGATCGAGTACTATGTATAGGCATGGTGACGAGTATCTATACACCGGTGTCTAGCATGACCGTGGGTCCTTGTATGTACTTATCCTGATATTGTTATGACTCCTCCATGTTAATTGATGAATTTTATGCAAAGTGAAGAGTATGAGAACTAGATATGAATTGCAACTCCTTTGGAGCGTTGGCTCGAACGATAAAAAGACTATTGAGTAAGAAATGAAAGAAATAGAAAGTGAAGTGATTAATCCTTTGCCGGGATGGTTTGAGTATATTGATTATCTCCCTTGCCGGGATTTAGCTGTTAATTGTGTAATTCCCTTGCCGGGACATTTCTTATTGTTTGTTTATTCCCTCGCCTCGTTTGGTTGTGAGTACTGTTTGGGTGAGGAAGAGTGATAATGCACGAAGGGTCATTCCGTGCCATGTTTTGATTATATTTGCACGAAGGGTCATTCCGTGCCATGTTTTGATTATATTTGCACGAAGGGTCATTCCGTGCCATGTTTTGATTATATTTGCACGAAGGGTCATTCTGTGCCATGTTTTGGTTATATTTGCACGAAGGATCATTCTGTGGCATGATATGAGAGTTACGTGAGGGAAAGCACGAAGGGTGATGCCATGCACTTTATTTGATTGCTTTGGTGAGAATGAGAGTAAAAGCACAAAGGTTGGCCGTGCAACTGTTGATTGTCCTGCTCTCATTAATTATTGTTATTGCCTTGTTTCTTATTTAAATTGTTGACTTTATCTCCAGGATGTACCTCCCCATAGTATGTTTCCCTCCCTCTTAACTGTTAAACTTCTGTATTCTTTCCTTGTACTGCATATATATACACATTGAACTGCACAGGTTGATTTGGTAGTCCTGTCTAGCCTCGTCACTACTTCGCCGGGGTTAGGCCAGGCACTTACCAGCACATGGGGTCGGTTGTGCTGATGCTACACTTCTGTGCTCTTTTGCACAGATCACGGTACCGGAGCAACTTTTGGACCAAAGCAGTAGGATATCGATCGGGAGCTGACTTCAGTCCAGGGACTTACGAGGTAGCCTAGCTGGCGTCGCAGGCCGGAGTCCCTTTCTATGTTTCAGTTTGTTTCCATTGTACCGAGACAAACATTTATGTATTTCCATTCAGACTTGTTTGTAGCACTCTTTAGTAGTTCGTGAGATAGCGACTCCAGTCTTAGGTAGTGATATATTAGACTTCCGCATTTATTTAAAAACTCGTTATTTTATTATTGTTATGTTGTTGTCCGAAAATGTTTAAATGTTTGGCTTGCCTAGCTCCAACAGTAGGCGCCATCACGACTCCCGATGGTGGGAAATCCGGGTCGTGACACTTGCGCATTTATTTTCCCCATGTTGACCGGTTTGTATATAATAAGAGAAAATTGAGAAAAATAGCAATGTTGGGACTAAGTGAGGATAGCCATTTGTTTTGGAAAAACCCAATGCCTAAATAGTACCGAAATGCTGCCGGATATTTGAAAAATGGAAAAAGAAAAAGAAAATTGTTGTTCAAAAAATATACATTTGATTTTGGCAAATCTGACCGAACTACACTGGTTTGATTCTCACCGGATGTGAGATACGTAGGCAACCCTCATCGGGTCCAACCACCCTTTTTCAAAAATAGCCAAAAATACCAAGACTTTTACTTTTTGTCAAAATAAGTCGGGTGCCGTCATTCTTGTTTAAAATAAGCCGAATGTCCCCAAAAGGGCGGCGGAAGGCTGTTTTTGCAAGAAGAGCCACCCTGAGTCATTTTAAAATGGTTTGCGGGCACAGCCTTAAAATCTCCCTCCCGAAAGTGCTGAGAGGCCGTATTTGCAAAACCAAGTCTTTGCTTTCTTAAATAAAATTTTTGAAAAATAGCCACTTTTCTTTTAAGTCCCGATAAGTCAGCTTTCTTTAGATAGTCACACTTTCCTTTAGAACTCCTTGTCCAGGATGACCCAGTTGACATTGAAACCTTCTCAGTCTTGCGCAGGCCCGTGGCAATGCCGAGTGATGCCCCGCGGGCCCCAGGATTTGAAGCTTTGATGTATTCCTAGTTAATCGAGTCTGTATTTTTGTTTTTGAGTCTGTTTTTGTAACTCCCCTTTTTGAGAAAAAGAAAAACAAATAGTCTGGTAGCTTTTGTAATCACAGTTATTATTAATGAAAAATTGAGAAAAATTCCCCAAAATTGTTTCATTATTTTCGCATTTGTTTGCAAGAACTACGCTCGGTCTGATTCACGCGGGGTCGTGATACGTAGGCAATCTCCATAGATTCGACCGTAACTAAATAAAAAAAAGGAAAAACAAGAAAAGAATGAAAGGAAAGAGGTGAAAAACAAGAAAGGAAAGAAAAACAAAAGAGGGAAAAAGAAAAACAAAAAGAAAATAAGAAACCAAACAAAAGCAAACAAGAGAAAATAAAAAGGGAGCAAAGGAAAGAAAAGAGCGGAAAAACAATTTTGAGGAAAGGAGCGAATAGGAACAAGGAAAAACCAAGGCAAAAGAAAAAGAAGGAAAAGAAAAGAGGGAAAAATAAGAGAGAAAAGCAAAAGAAAAGAGGGAAAGGCAAGAAACAAACAATGAAAAACACGAGGGAAGAATGAGAGGAAAGGCATGGCAAATAAAGAAAAATGAAAGCCGGGATGACGCATGCAACCGAGCGAAGTCATAATAGAAATGATTTACTGCTTAGGTGCATTCATTCCCCAAATGTGCGGTTATCTATCCGTTAACGCTCTAACTGCTAACAAAGCCGTTGATGATGAGTCCAGGCAGGTGGTTTAGTTGGTTGGCATCCTGGCAACCCATTCCTACAACACCCGGTCATAAAAAACTGAACATAACAGGCCAAGAATCAGATACCAGTATCATGGACCCGTCAAAAGAGGTAGACGTGGTGGATGTCAAAGCAATGAGGGAAGAGATGTATAAGTTGAGGCAGCAGATGGCCGAGATGCATCAGGCTTGGGCTAAGGGTCAGCCGACGCCAGTTTATCCCGCCAATCCAGCATATATCCCACCTTTCGCTCAGTCCCAGGAGCCTCCTACCGTGAATTCATCTCCAGCTTTCTCGTTCTACCAACGGAGTTATGGCACTACCTCATATCCTCCCCAAGCTCCACCACCCAAACAAAACCCTCCTCCACCAATTACCCCTGTCTTTGTGGCGCCTCCATCTGCCACACTGCAAAGATCTTCCAGTGAGCCACTGTTTCAAGCTCACGACAGTCAGTACTATCCTCCCGAGCCTACCTTTAAAGCTCCCGAGCCATATTCTTACGCTCCTCACTTTGAACTACCGGTGGAAACTGGAAAGCTGCTTAAAAACCCAGAGCAGGAAGAGATGATTCGAAAAGTAAAAAGCCTGGAGCAATCCTTCAGGAACATGAAAGGGTTGGGAGGTCAAGTGAGTGTGGCCTACAAGGATTTGTGCTTGTTTCCCAATGTCCAGTTACCTACGGGATTCAAGTTACCCAAGTTTGATATGTATGACGGACACGGTGATCCAGTGGCACATCTAAGGGGATTCTGCAGCAAAATGAGAGGAGCTGGGGGAAGGGACGAGTTATTAATGGCATACTTCAGTCAAAGTCTCAGTGGTGCGGCCTTGGAATGGTACACGCGACAGGATCATGCCCGATGGTACACGTGGGATGATTTGGCCCAAGCATTTGCGTGCCACTTTCAGTATAATCTCGAAATTGTCTCGGACCGTCTATAACTGATTAAAATTGAGAAGAAGCCCGGGGAAAGCTTCAGAGAGTACGGTTTCCGGTGGAGAGAACAAGCGGCAAGAGTCGATCCTCCAATGAAAGAAAGCGAGATGGTTGATTACTTCCTACAGGCTTTGGAGCCCACCTACTATGGTCACTTGGTGTCGGCAGTGGGAAAATCTTTCAACGAAGTAGTGAAAATGGGAAGTATGGTGGAGGAGGGGCTTAAATCCAACAAAATCATGAGCTATTCCACGATCAAGGCAACTACCCAGGCTATCCAGAGCGGCACTGGAGGGGTAGTGGGAAAGAAAAAGAAAGAAGATGTGGCAGTAGTTGAATCAAGAGCTTGGTCCAGGGGCCCATCACCATATTACAACCAACCTCGACCCCATCCCCAAACCTACCCCCACACTCCATATAGCCCACCACAACACTATCCCCACTTCTCTGTCCACCATGCCCAAACATACCCCTAACATCCTACCCATGCGCAATGGCGCGCACCCACCCCACAAAATGCTTACCCAACTCAAAACACCTACCCACACCCAAGAGCCTACAAGAATCCCCCTGGAGCAGGTTTGCGGGCCAGCCAAAATTTCAAGTAAGAGAGGGGACAGAAGCAGGAAACTTTCACCCCCTTGGGAGAGTCATATGTAAACTTGTTTGAGAAACTAAAGCAATATAACCTGATTGTACCCATTCCTCCGAATCATGTGGACAAGCGTGCAAGAAGCTTTGACCCTTCTAAAAGGTGTGAATACCATTCCAATGTCCAGGGGCACGAGGTCGAAAGTTGTCGGGATTTGAAAAGAGAGATAGAAAGAATGATTCAGGAAGGGATAATTGCGGTTAAGGACAGTGCCACCCAGAACATTGCACAGAAGCCTTTACCTGCACATGATGATGCACATTTTGTGGGGAAGATCCATGGTGACAGGGAGTATGAGAACCCTCTCGGAAACTTGTTGAATGAAGTCAATAATATTGAAATCGGTGAAGGCTCCAGCAACATTGATGCGAAACTCAATGGTTAAGATGTCATGCTTGGTAATTGGGAAGACGCTCCATTTCTTGGTCAGCCGGAGTGGAGTTTTGGTGGTTTATTTTGTTGTCATTTCTGTTGTCCGGGTTATTTCAGGGTTGTAATCCGGATATTATCTTGTGACTCAAAACCTTCTATCTTTTCACTTTGCCGTGTTTGTTTAGACGTAATAGCTTGTTTAGTGCTGTCTAGGTTTGTTTCCTTGTTCTGTTGTTTAAACCCTTTCACCGTCAGTCTAATGCAATTCTCTGTTTCCTGCCATTCCTAGTCATTTTGTTTAGTTTTCTTCTCCTTTTACAATTCTTTTCATGCTAGTTCTGGTGACATGACATGCACGCATAATTCTCAGCCTGGTTTTAACAGTCAGTTTAGTAAAGAAGCAATAAAACAATGTTGAAGATGTAAGGACAGTTGAGGGATTTTGAGATCACTTCGAGCCCAAATTGTGTGAAACTGGGGCAAATGGAACATAAAGAAATACTGTTGAAATGCATCATGCCACATCGGCTTGAAACCAAAGGCAAGTTTGCCCCCAAGTCTACAGGGGCCGTTCGTGGTACCGAGATTGTTGTCCAATGGTGCTGGGTAATTGACAAATGTAGAAGGCAAATGTGTGGATATGGTTAGTAATTCTGGTGCAAGCAAAAGATGTTACGTATGTTATCCTCAGTTTGTTTAATTGTGTAGTTTGTACTTAGCATGTTTTGGAGATTGGAATGACGAAGGCATTTTGTTCTGCTATCCAAACACTTTATCCTTTGTTACCCCTTTGAGCCTCGGTTATTTTCTTGCGTACCCCTCTTTCGGAGTCAATAATATAACCCGTAAGCCCGAGCGGGGAAGGTAAGTGGAGAAACAAGAGAAAAACAATGAAAAGAAAGAAAAAAGTAAAGAAAGGAGAAGAAAAGAAAAGAAAAAGAAGAGAAAAGTAAAGAAAAGAAAAAAGAAGAGAAAAGAAAAGGAAAAGAAAAGAAAAGAGAAGGAAAAGAAAAGACATGAAAAGAAAGAAAAGAAAAGTGGAAGAAAGGGAAAGATCGCAACAACGAAGTAATTCTATGACCTGAACTACGTTCGACTTGATCCCGAAAGGGTACGTAGGCAGCCTCTCTCTGAGGTTGAGTCACACCAAATAAAACTTCAAAAGTCCCCAAGAAAGAAACTGGGGCAGAAGTTGTGGTTGTTGTGAGAAATCTGATTCCGAAAGTTGTAATTTTGAGCCCATGTTGAATTGTTTTGAGCCTTTGATACCTTTTCTTCCTAACCCTGTCCAAAAGCCTGCATTACGGTCCAAAGAAAGACCTTCTGATCAATCTTCGAGAGATGCCGAGTCAAGCGAGTAGAGGTGGACCATATCAGGGGCAACACTCCGGTCCAAACAAGGGAAATGAATAATGAGAGAGTCTTGATGATAAATGCCCTCATGGGTACCACAAGGCGATGAAAGCTGAGAGAAAACAAAATGAGAGAGTCTTATTGGTGAAAACCTTCACAGGCACCATAAGGCAATAGTGAGGTGAGAGAAAGACCAAAATGAGAGAGGCTTGATGGTGAAAACCCTTCGGGCACTACAAGTCGAAAAAGGATTGTGATTCAAATCGGATAAGTGGAGCATTGAAGCCCAGTTTCACGGCGAAAAGGTACAACAAGAGCTGACCATCAGATTTGCTTAACAGAATAGGCTGCAGATGCATGTCAAGGTCATCAGAGTCGGTGTCCACATCCGATAGGTTTCTACGTTGTAGTTTTCTTGTTAGGAATCATCTCTTTCCATTGTCCTCTACTCTGTTCCTTTCGTCTTGTTTACTTCCTCGTCCTGAGTCAATTCGGTCATAACAAGTGAGAAATGACTTCAAAATCTGTCACCAGCTTTCCAATTGAACAAAACAGGATCTGGCCAGCATATCAAATCGTCATAAGTCAGGAAAAACAGCAGGCACACTGATTTGGCAACAATCTACATGCCTTGGGATCCATGTGAAATGCAAGGGCTTGGTATTTATCAATTCATGAACAATGCAATAAATGAAGGGTTTAGGGTGAACGGATCAAAGGTATTTTCGGTAAAAAACGAAAGGTTTGGTACATATCAGATGGAGGGTGTTTGGTGAACGGATCAGAGGTATTTTCTGCAACAAAGAAAGTGGTTAGCAAGGTCTCCCAAGTAAGAATCGGTTATCAAGGCAAGTGAAGGAACAATACAACTTCAAGGCCGAGGCCAGTGATTAAGTCCAGAAAGAACATCATGTACGCGAAGTGGGAGCAATAGACGTGCTTTGGGATTCATATGAGACATAAGGGTTGGGGTATGCCAGTTCATGCAATGCAAACAAGTAGAGGATATCGGGAACAAGCAAGGTCTTCGGGTGGAAATCAGTCATCTTGGCAAATGCAGAAGCAGCCAGCCTCAAAGTTCAAGGCCAGTTTCCAGGAGTAGTAGAGACCATTGAAAAGTGGAGGACTAGCAGTGGATTGCCCTTCCCAGTTTCCAGGTGGTGCACTCATGTTGATCTTTCCTAAGGTGTTAACCTCTTCAAGGATAACCTGCTCTGATACCAATTGATGTTCTAAACGTCAATACCACACAAGAGGGGGGGTAATTTGTGTGGAACCCAATTTTCGCTCTAGAAGAACCTGGTTCTTCTAGGTGTTCTAACTATTGCAGTTTGCGGAATAATAAATGCATAAACTAAAGAACACAGAGATTTTTACGTGGAAAACACCTGGCTCAAAAGGTGAAAAAAACCACGACCTACTACTCAGTAGGATTTTCCCAAACTTCCACTAAAATCACTGAGCCAAAATAGCATTTACAAAAACTCTTTGTAAACCTAAGGATTAACTCTAATCCCAGTGTGGCACACAGCCTCAACTGTTGCGACACTTTCAAGTTAACTCTAACTTGAATACTCAAAGTACCTAATACAATTGCTTCTAAATAAGCGGAAAGGTACAAATAGAAATTCCTACTACAATTGAACTAGAATAAGAATAAACACAATGGAACTGGTTCTTCTCTCTCGTTCAAGTAGCTTCAGGAGTGCACACTTATATCTCACATATATTGCTTTCAAAACAGACTTGCTCTTTTGCTCTCAATTATGTTGTACTTCTGCGTATGTGCAATCCCTGTAAAAGAGAACAAACTCAGTTATTTATTGAGTTAGTAATTAGAGTTTGATTGAGACTCTATTGCTTATCCTTAGACGATTTTGAGTCCTTGACCAATACAAACTCCAACCCTTATCCTAGATTAGGATTGTGTTCTCTCCTCATAAGGAGACTGTTCTCCTTATCCCAACTGCAATCTTTTCGATTTAGTTCAGAAGATATTGTTGCTTGATCTCTACGGTATATCTTCCTCACGTGCATCTCATATGCAATGGTTGATAAACACTGTGTTTTACCAGATGGACCAGGTCCATTAATGAATCTTTAAAACTTCAACTGAACTTGGGCCAACAAATTCCCCCTTTTTGATGATGACAAACTCTGTGCTTTTACTGATCAGAGAACCTGCGAAACTCAGCTGAAATATCAACACTTAAAATTTTAACTTATCATTAAGGGCCAGATTTAATTAGGTCATAAACATCACTATTCAGATAATAGAGTTTAAGCACAATATCTTCCCCCTTTTGGCATCATCGAAAAGTTGCATAAATAATGTGAATCCCAGAATATTAATTAGTACTCATGGCCACTGGGGCTACTGCAAGTGAAAGCATGCTTTAGTTAATCAAAAATCATCTTGACAAAAAAATAACTATAAAGATCAGAATTAACATAAAGCAAGAGAAATGCACATTGTCATTGATAAGCAATGCTTCTACATAACAGTCCACAAAAAGTAAGAACAAAAACTACCAACCATGAGCAAAAACAAAAGAAAGTCCCGAATCTGGGTCACTGGGGGGCTTTCTAGACTGGTTTAGAACAGGACAAGGAAACCTAAGGCTTTGAGGAGCTATAGGATTAGGTTTGTAGCAGATTAAGCATGGTTTGGAGCATTCCTTCACTCTTTTCTTTTTCCTTTGCAAGTTCAGCTCTTAACCCATTCCTCTCTTCTTCCAGTTCAACAACTCGAGCTTGAAGCCTTGCAATCTCAGCATCCTTTATCCCTACCTCCTGAACCAAAGCTCTGACCTTGCTATTTACTGGAGTCTTCACTGATGAACCAGGTTCAACAGGGCCTACACTGAGGATACAATCACAGGCCTGAAGAGTCTTGATGCCAAAATGCTCTTTGCTGGAAGCCATCTCCCATTTCTTCAAGGGAACATTCAGCTTGTCCAACACAGCTGTCAGAATAAACCCATAAGGGATGGCATGAGCCTTTGAACCATTGAGAACCCTGTCTAGCAGCTTAACAATGAAAGCAGGCCAGTTGATCTGCTTTCCTTCCACCAAGCACTACATGAGGACCAGGTCCATGTAGTTTGTTGTGTGCCTCCTTTCCTGTCTAGGCAGCATGCATTTGTGTACAAATTCAAAGAGCACTTTATGCTCTGGCCTCATCTCACTCTTTTGAACAGCCCTTGCTTCAGGAACCTCCTCAGCATCTGTAGTGTCACAGAAGTTCCTAGTGATTTAAAGTTCAGTAGGCAGACCATCCAGGCAAGGCCACTTTTGCCTTGTGTAATCATCATAGCCTCACTTGGAATGTTCAAGATTCTACCCAACTTAGGTGCATCAAATTTCACCTTCACCCCCTTCACTATACTGGTTACCAGCCCATTCTGCACAGTCCCATTAGCTATGAATTCAACAAGTTCTTTTCTGGCCAATTTTCCATCCATCTGAAGGACCATGTCCTTCCATCCTTGTGCCTCCAGTGAAGTCAACAATCTAACCATGCCTGGCTCCTCCAGGTTTTTGAGCAATCTACCTTTTAGAATTTTTTGTTTGCCAAAATTGACAAACCTATCTTGTTCCTGTTCTGGCTCTTCTTCTCCTTCTTCTTCACTCCACTCTTCAGCCTCTTCTTCCTCAACTTGCACTTATTTTCCCTTTGCAGCTGACCTAGTTCTTTTAGCTAGAGAGGATTCAGCAGGTACAGACTTGGAGGGCTTCTTTGCAGAAGACCTGGTTCTCTTTGATTTGGCAGTGGGAACTTCTACAGTCGTACTTCTCTCTTGATGGACCAGTTCCATCTCTTCCTCTTCCTCTTCTACAGCAGCCTCAGAACTTTCAACCATTTTTGCTTTTCCCTTTTCTTTCTTCTTTTTCTTACTCTCCTCTAGTGCCTTTTGCAGTTCTGCTTCACTTTGCCTCACCCTACTTCTTGTGGCTCTACCCCTAGGTGCAGCAGACTTAGGTGATAAAACTTTGCTCTTCTTAGTTGGTTTGGACGCAACAGGGGTCCTTTGTGAGGAGGCCTTGCGTTTCTTTGGATCATAACTGGCTTCAACTTTCTTTAGCATATCTGCCAAAGTCTCCTTCGCAGATGAACCAGGTTCATCTGGTTGTTCACTCAAATTTATCAGACCCTCAGCAGCTTCACCTGAACCATTTCCCCCTGACTTCATGCCTCCCTCTTCTCCACTACCACATATAGCTAAAACTTTCCCTTTCTTTTTCTTTCTTATTTTACTAGATTCAGCCCCTTCAACATTTTTAGCAGTCCCTACCAGAACAAACCTATTATCTCCCCTTTCTAATACATCAGAAAACAATAAGCAAGTGTTTACCTCTCCTGGGGTTTCTTGACTCTTGTCAGTGTCAGAAGACCCAGGTTCTTCTCCTTCACTGGCAGAGATAAATTTCTCAGATTCAGAGCTTGAGTCGCTTTCTTTGGTTGTAACTTCCTTCCTTTGACTAGCCTGTAATTTTTCGTTCAAGACTTTCCTCAAAGAACCAGATGCAACTGTTTTTCTAGCTAACATTTTCTGGCGACGAAATTTGGGTTTTGGGGGTTCACTAGGAGGAGTTGAAGATGAGGTGTTGGGGGAGACTGGTGGGGGAGTTCCGGGGTTGTCTTGGGGATAAGTCATGGCGGAGAATTTCTGGGGATTTTGGGGATTTTTGGAGAAGAAGGCAGATGATCAGAAATTTTAGAATTAGAGTGACGGTTATGAGTGATTTGGTGGGTTTTTAAAGAGAGGTCATGATTAGGGCAGTAATGGCAGCCTTTTCAGAGGTCAAGTAGGAGTCTAATCAAGTTAGAGTTCCGGTCTCCTAAGTGATTAATAAAAATCGCTAGATTTTAGGGAAGAGATCCGTTATAGTTAGACTCCTAGTTTAATGAAACTGGTTCAATTGCTCAACGGATAAAGTTTTTTGGACGTTTGGTGTAACAAGGACTTCTGCTCATGATTGATAATTTCATCTTTCTAATTGTGCAAAGTATAGAAACATACCTGAACTTTCTTATGAGCATATATTGATGAACCAGGTTCTTCAAGTAGAACTTCTCTTGATTATGCCTCAAATGTCTGAAAAGAAAACTTTGTAAGAGATCAACGAGTCATATAAACACATGTCACATGAGTATACTAGTAAAAGTATGAGACTGAGTAAGAATTAGTCTAGATATTTACATGAATTAAGAACTCCTAACCAAAAAAAAATATTTTCATTTTTTTTTCATTTTTTTTATTGTGCATTCTGAACTAGACCTTTTAGATGATCTTAATCATCCCTAATTCCAACCTGTTCCTTTAAAAGATTTCTCTACTTAATGCCTTAGTGAAGATGTCAGCTATTTGCTTATCAGTAGCACAAAATTCTATGGAGATTAACCCTTTCTCATAGTTATCTCTTAAGAAGTGGTGCCTGACATCTATGTGCTTAGTCCTTTTATGATGAACAGGATTCTTTGTCATACTTATAGCACTAGTGTTATCACAGAATATTGGTATGCACCCCACTTCAATTCCAAAATCTACCAGTTGTTGCTTAATCCACAGCAATTGAGCACAACATGAAGCAGCAGCAACATATTCAGCTTCAGCAGTAGAGAGAGCTACTGAATTCTGCTTTTCGGTAGCCCATGACAAGACAATAACCCAGGAAGTGTGCCATACCTGAGGTGCTCTTCCTATCCACTAGAAAACCTGCATAATCAGCATCAGCGTATCCAATTAAGTCAAAATTACTACCTTTGGGATATCAAAGACACAAATCAGTGGTGTCTTTCAAATATCTCAATATCCTTTTGACAGCTGTCAAGTGTGACTCCTTTGGATTTGCCTGGAAACGAGCACAAAGCCCTACACTGAAAACAATATCAGGTCTGCTGGCAGTAAGATACAAAAGTGAACCAATCATACCCCTATACTGCTTCTGATCAACTGATGAACCGGGTTTATCAATATCTAACTTAGTGGCAGTAGCAATAGGTGTATCTATTTCTTTGGATTCTTCCATTTTAAACTTTATGATTAGTTCTTTTGTGTACTTCTGCTGATGGATCATAGTTCCATTTGAACTTTGTTTGATCTGCAAGCCTAAGAAGAAGTTGAGTTCACCCATCATACTCATTTCAAACTCACTTCCCATTAGTTTTGCAAAGTCTTTACTCAACCTTTCTGTAGTGGCCCCAAATATTATGTCATCAACATATATTTGTACAACAAGAAGATCTTTACCTTTTTCCCTTAGGAACAAAGTGTTGTCAATTTTACCTCTTTTGTACCCATGCTCCAGTAGAAATTTTGACAATCTTTCATACCAAGCTCTTGGGGCCTGCTTGAGACCGTATAGAGCCTTATCTAGCTTGTACACATGTTCAGGACACTCCTTGCTTTCAAATCCTGGAGGTTGTTTCACAAACACTTCTTCCTTGAGGTAGCCATTTAGGAAGGCACTTTTGACATCCATCTGATGAAGAGTGAATTCCATATGTGTTGCAAAGGCTATGAGGAGTCTAATTGCTTCAAGTCTAGCAACTGGAGCAAAGGTCTCATCATAGTCAATACCTTTCTCTTGATTGTAGCCTTGAACCACTAGCCTTGCCTTGTTTCTTGTAACCGTTCCATCTTCATCTAGTTTGTTCCTGAAGACCCATTTTGTGCCAATAACTGATCTGTCCTTGGGTCTTGGAACCAAATGCCATACTTGACTTCTCTCAAATTGATTGAGTTCATCCTGCATAGCATTGACCCAATCTGCATCCTGCAAAGCTTCAACAACATTTTTGGGTTCAATGATGGACAGAAAAGCATCAAATGCACACAGATTCTTCAGTTGAGATCTAGTTTTACTCCAGATGTTGGATCATTGATGATGTTCTCAATGGGATGAGAGCTCAGGTACTTGTAGGATTTCCCTGCCAGCTGGTTCCTGCTAGATGCTTCTTTATTGTTCTGTTGCTGAGGAACAGGTTCAAGTACAGGTTCCTTCAAAGAGTTTTGATCAATTTCTCTCAAATTAGTTCCCCCTGTCAGGTTGCCCTGATTTGAAGGACCTGTTCCATCACTTGTTCCTTCCTTTGATGCCACTTTGACTTGAGCTGTGGCTTCAGTCAATTGTTTCACCAGTCCAATGGCTTCATCTTCATGTTCCTGTCTCTCAGAAAGAATGTTAGATTCATCAAATACAACATGTACACTTTCTTCTACACACAGAGTTCTTTTATTAAACACTTTATATGCTTTGCTATGTGAAGAATATTCCAAGAATACTCCCTCATCACTTCTGGGATCAAACTTACCTAGGGAGTCTTTGCCATTATTGTGCACATAGCACTTGCAACCAAAAGCCCTAAGATGGGATATGTTTGGTTTTCTCCCTTTAAGTAACTCATAGGGAGTTTTCTCTACAAGAGGTCTGGTCATGCATCTATTGATTATGTAGCATGCAGTGTTTATAGCCTCTGCCCAGAAGTTGTGAGGTAGTTTACTGGAAAGAAGCATGGTCCTTGCCATATCCTCAAGGGTCTTGTTCTTCCTTTCAACTACCCCATTTTGCTGAGGGGTCCTAGGAGCAGAGAAATTATGATCTATTCCATTTTCATCACAAAATTCACCAAACTTTGCATTTTCAAATTCAGTTCCATGATCAGACCTAATGGATGCAAGTTGATTTCCTAACTGTTTCTGAGTTTTTCTAACAAAAGCAGTGAACATTTGAAATGCTTCATCTTTAGAGGTTAGAAACAGCACCTAGGTAAATCTAGAGTAATCATCAACAAGCACCATTACATATCTCTTTCCACCTCTGCTCATGGTTCTTATTGGACCGCAGAGATCCATATGAACCAGTTCCAACGTCTTGGACGTACTTACAATTTTCTTGGATTTGAAGGATGACCTTACCTGCTTCCCCCTTGCACATGCCTCACAAACTTTGTCTTCCTTAAACTTGATATTAGGTAACCCTATCACCAAGTCTTTGGAGACTAATTTGTTCAATTGATTTAGACTGGCATGACCATGTCTTTTGTGCCAAAGGAGGGGATCATTAATTAACACACTTAGGCAAGTGAGTTCATTTTCAGAGAGAGTTGACAAATCTACAATGTAAATATTATTAACTCTCTTTCCCTGCAAAACAATCTTGTCAGTAGTAAGGTTAATCACAAAGCATTTGGTAGAGGTGAAAGCTGCAAGATTACCTCTGTCACACAGTTGTGACACACTTATCAGGCTATATTTTAAGCCATCTATCAAATAGACATTCTCGATGGAATAAGAGTCTGTCTTTCCTACCTTTCCAACCCCAATGATCTCACATTTCTTTCCATTTCCAAAGGAGACATTACCTCCTTTTAGGTTCTCAAGTGAAAGGAACTGGTCCTTGTTCCCAGTCATATGTTTTGAGCAGCCACTATCCATGTACCATATTTGGCTACTCCCCTTCACTTGGACCTGCAAAATGAAATCATGGGTTAGTCTTAGGAACCCAAACTAGTTTGGGTCCCTTTCTATGGGCAAAAGGATGAATTAAATTTTTCTTTGCCCAACCAGGCAGTTTGTGTTTTTCTTGAACAAAGGCTTTGTTCTTTTGACTGGCCTTTTCTTTTGCATTGCATTCATTTTTGTAACGGCCAGTCTTACCACAGTGTCTGCAGATCTTATTTTCAGGAAGTGTGAGGTACTTGTTTTTGGGATCCCATTTTGGAGCTTGTGTCCCAAACCCAAGTCTTCTCTTGTTGCTGCTGTGATGTTCTTGCAGCCAGGAGAGTGCATCAGAAGCCTTGTTCCATTTGAATGTTCTGTCTAGTTCATCCTTTACCTTTCCTAAATCTTCCTTTAGGGCCTTAATCAATTCATCTTTCTTATATAGTTCATCTTTCATTTTTCCTAGATTTTCTTCTAGTGTGAGAAATGATTGATCAACCATTTTCTTTCCTGTCCCTAATTTCAGTTTAATATTTTCAGATCTGAGTTCTAGGACATTATTTTCAAGTTCATGAACCTGGTTCTTCAACTCAGCATTTGTGTTGTCACTCTCATCAGCCCTAGACTCTATCCTTTTGCATTTTGCTTCTAGGTATAACACATTCCCTAGTACAG
>NW_017672456.1:152554-158384 GCF_001879085.1 Nicotiana attenuata | reverse complement strand
AGTTTGATAAGAACTCGAATTGTGGATCCTTTGACAATTCGAGTCCAAGAACAACTCTAACTCCTAATCCATATTCTTGATCCGGATGTAATTCCCTTTTCATAAGGAGACTTCAACTCCTTATCCTATATGCAATGTTTTCGATCAGTTCAGAAGATATTCATCAAGATATTACTGCTTGATCTCAAGGACTTATCTTCTTCACGTGCATCTCATGTGTATGGGCCATAACAACTGTGTCTCCTTAGATGAACCTGGTCCTTAACTGAGTTCGTTTGTCATTCTTCAAAACTTCAACTGATCTTGGGCCAACAAATTCCCCCTTTTTGATGATGACAAACTCTGTGCTTTTACTGATTATAGAACCTGTGGAACTCAGCTAAAATATCATCACTCGAAAATTTTTACTTATCATTAAGGGCCAGATTTAATTAGGTCATAAACATCACTGTTCAGAAAATAGACACAATTTCTTTTAAAGCAACATATCTTCCCCCTTTTGGCATCATCGAAAAGTTGCATAAATATGTGAATCCCAGAATATTAATCATTACTCATGGCCACTGGGGCAACTGCAAGTGAAAGCATGCTTTAGATAATCAAAAATTAACTTGACAAAAATAACTATTAAGAGCAGAATCATCACAAAACAAGAGAAATGCAAATTGTCATTGTTAAGGCATTGCTTCTACAGTACAGTCCACAAAAAGAAAGAACAAAAACTACCAACCATGAGCAAAAACAAGAAAAATCCCTAATCTAGGTCACTGGGGGTAACTGAAATGGTTCGGAACTAGGACAAAGATGGCTAAGGCTTAGAAGAACTGGAGGGTTGGGATTGGAGTAGGTTGAGCATTGTTTGTAGCATCCCTTCACTCTTTTCCTTTTCTTTTGCAAGTTCTGCCTTCAGCCCATTCCTTTCTTCTTCCAATTCAGCTACTCGAGCCTGAAGCCTGGCAATCTCAGCATCTTTGGTCCCACATTCTTGCATCAACGCTCTAACTTTGCTATTCACTGGAGTTTTTATGGATGAACCAGGTTCAAGAGGGGCAACACTTAGCAGATAATCACAGGCCTGGAGAGTCTTGATTCCAAAGTGCTCCTTACTTGAGGCATTTTCCCACTTCTTCAAATGGACGTTCATCTTGTCCAGTACAGTTGTCAAAATGAATCCATAAGGAGTAGCATGAGCCTTTGAACCATTTATGACTCTGTCCAGCAATTTGACTATGAAAGTAGGCCAATTGATTTGTTTACCCCTTACAAGACACTCCATGAGAACCAGGTCCATATAATTTGCAGTGTGCCTCCTCTCTTGTCTAGGCAACAGACATTTGTTCACAAACTCAAAGAGCACTTTATGCTCTGGCTTCATTTCACTCTTTTGAACAAATCGTGCTTCAGGCACCTCTTCAGCATCCTTTGTGTCACAGAAGTTCCTGGTAATTTGGAGTGCTGTGAGCAGATCATCTAGACAAGGCCACCTTTGCCTAGTGTAATCATCATAGCCCTCACTTGGGATGTCTAGAATCCTGCCCAGTTCTGGTGAATCAAACTCCACCTTCACACCTTTCACTATACTGGTTACTCACACATTTTCCATAGAGCCATTCGCCATAAATTCAATCAACTCTCTTCTGGCTAGTCTCCCATCCATCTGAAGGACCATGTCCTTCCAGCCCTGTGCAGCTAAAGCATCTACCAGCCTAACCATGCCTGACTCCTCCAGGTCTTTCAGCAGCCTTCCTTTCAATATCTTCCTCCTGCTAAAAATATCAAAGCGATCTTGCTCTTGTTCAGAGTCCTCTTTTTCTTCTTCTCCACTCCACTCCTCATCTTCTTCCTCAGTAATTTTTACTTGTTTTCCCTTTACAGCAGACCTTGTTCTTTTAGCCAAAGAAGGTTCTGCAGGCAAAGACTTTGAAGACTTCTTTGCAGGAGTCTTGGTTCTTTTTGGTTTGACAGTGGGAACCACTTCTTCAGTTGTGCCTTTCTCTGATGGACCAGGTCCATCTCCTCCCCCTCTTCTACAGCAGCCTCAGAACTTTCTACTACCTTTTCCTTTCCTTTTTCCTTCTTCCTTTTCTTACTCTTCTCTAGTGCCTTTTGCAGTTCTGCTTCACTTTGCCTCACCCTACTTCTTGTGGCTCTACCCCTAGGTGTAGCAGACTTAGGAGATGAAACTTTGCTCTTCTTAGTTGGTTTGGACGCAACAGGGGTGCTTTGTGAGGAGGCCTTGCATTTCTTTGGATCATAATTGGCTTCAGCTTTCTTTAGAATATCTGCCAAAGTCTCCTCCACAGATGAACCAGGTTTATCTGGTTGTTCACTCAAATTTATCAGACCCTCAGCAGCTTCACCTGACCCATTTCCCCCTGACTTCATGCCTCCCTCTTCTCCACTACCACATATAGCTAAAACTTTCCCTTTCTTTTTCTTTCTTATTTTACTAGTTTCAGCCCCTTCAACATTTTTAGCAGTCCCTACCAGAACAAACCTATTATCCTCCCTTTCTAATACATCAGAAAACAATAAGCAAGTGTTTACCTCTCCTGGGGTTTCTTGACTCTTGTCAGTGTCAGAAGACCCAGGTTCTTCTCCTTCACTGGCAGAGATAAATTTCTCAGATTCAGAGCTTGAGTCGCTTTCTTTGGTTGTAACTTCCTTCCTTTGACTAGCCTGTAGTTTTTCTTTCAAGACTTTCCTCAAAGAACCAGATGCAACTGTTTTTCTAGCTAACATTTTCTGGCGACGAAATCTGGGTTTTGGGGGTTCACTAGGAGGAGTTGAAGATGAGGTGTTGGGGGAGACTGGTGGGGGAGTTATGGGGTTGTCTTGGGGATTAGTCATGGCGGAGAATTTCTGGGGATTTTGGGGATTTTTTTGGAGAAGAAGGCAGATGATCAGAAATTTTGGAATTAGAGTGACGATTATGAGTGATTTGGTGGGTTTTTAAAAGAGGTCATGATTAGGGCAGTAATGGCAGCCTTTTCAGAGGTCAAGTAGGAGTCTAATCAAGTTAGAGTTCCGGTCTCCTAAGTGATTAATAAAAATCGCTAGATTTTAGGGAAGAGATCCGTTATGGTTAGACTCCTAGTTTAATGAAACTGGTTCAATTGCTCAACGGATAAAATTTTCTGAACGTTTGGTGTAACAAGGACTTCTGCTCATGATTGATAATTTCATTTTTCTAATTGTGCAAAGTATAGAAACATACCTGAACTTTCTCATGAGCATATATTGATGAACCAGGTTCTTCAAGTAGAACTTCTCTTGATTATGCCTCAAATGTCAGAATAGAAAACTTTGTAAGAGATCAGTGAGTCATATAAACACATGTCACATGAGTATAATAGTTAAAGTATGAGACTGAGTAAGAATTAGTCTAGATATTTACATGAATTAAGAACTCCTAACCAAAAAAATATATATTTTTTTATTTTTTTTTTCAAATTTTTTTTTGTCATATATTTTTCATTGTGCATTCTGAACTGGACCTTTTAGGTGATCTTAATCATCCCCAATTCCAACCTGTTCCTTTCAAAATTTTCTCTACTTAATGCCTTAGTGAAGATGTCAGCTATTTGCTTATCAGTAGCACAAAATTCTATGGAGATTAACCCTTTCTCATAGTTATCTCTTAAGAAGTGGTGCCTAACATCTATATGCTTAGTCCTTTTATGATGAACAGGATTCTTTGTCATACTTATAGCACTAGTGTTATCATAGAATATTGGTATGCACCCCACTTTAATTCCAAAGTCTACCAGTTGTTGCTTAATCCACAGCAATTGAGCACAACATGAAGCAACAGCAACATATTCAGCTTCAGCAGTAGAGAGAGCTACTGAATTCTGCTTTTTGGTAGCCCATGATACAAGACAAGAACCCAGGAAGTGTGCCATACCTGAGGTGCTCTTCCTATCCACTAGAAAACCTGCATAATCAGCATCAGCGTATCCAATTAAGTCAAAATTACTACCTTTGGGATACCAAAGACACAAATCAGTGGTGCCTTTCAAATATCTCAATATCCTTTTGACAGCTGTCAAGTGTGACTCCTTTGGATTTGCCTGGAAACGAGCACAAAGCCCTACACTGAAAACAATGTCAGGTCTGCTGGCAGTAAGATACAAAAGTGAACCAATCATACCCCTATACTGCTTCTGATCAACTGATGAACCAGGTTCATCAATATCTAACTTAGTGGCAGTAGCAATAGGTGTATCTATTTCTTTGGATTCTTCCATTTTAAACTTTTTGATTAGTTCTTTTGTGTACTTCTGCTGATGGATCATAGTTCCATTTGAACTTTGTTTGATCTGCAAGCCTAAGAAGAAGTTGAGTTCACCCATCATACTCATTTCAAACTCACTTCCCATTAGTTTTGCAAAGTCTTTACTTAACCTTTCTGTAGTGGCCCCAAATATTATGTCATCAACATATATTTGTACAACAAGAAGATCTTTACCTTTTTCCCTTAGAAACAAGTGCTGTCAATTTTACCTCTTTTGTACCCATGCTCCAGTAGAAATTTTGACAATCTTTCATACCAAGCTCTTGGGGCCTGCTTGAGACCGTATAGAGCCTTATCTAGCTTGTACACATGTTCAGGACACGCCTTGCTTTCAAATCCTGGAGGTTGTTTCACAAACACTTCTTCCTTGAGGTAGCCATTTAGGAAGGCACTTTTGACATCCATCTGATGAAGAGTGAATTCCATATGTGCTGCAAAGGCTATGAGAAGTCTAATTGCTTCAAGTCTAGCAACTGGAGCAAAGGTCTCATCATAGTCAATACCTTCCTCTTGACTGTAGCCTTGAACTACCAACCTTGCCTTGTTTCTTGTAACCGTTCCATCTTCATCTAGTTTGTTCCTGAAGACCCATTTTGTGACAATGACTGATCTGTCCTTGGGTCTTGGAACCAAATGCCAGACTTGACTTCTCTCAAATTGATTGAGTTCATACGGCATAGCATTGCAAAGCTTCAACAACATTTTTGGGTTCAATGATGGACAGAAAAGCATCAAATGCACACAGATTCTTCAGTTGAGATCTAGTTTTGACTCCAGATGTTGGATCATTGATGATGTTCTCAATGGGATGAGAGCTCAGGTACTTGTAAGATTTCCCTGCCAGCTGGTTCCTGCTAGATGCTTCTTTATTGTTCTGTTGCTGAGGAACAGGTTCAAGTACAGGTTCCTTCAGAGAGTTTTGATCAATTTCTCTCAGATTAGTTCCCTCTGTCAGGTTGCCCTGATTTGAAGGACCTGTTCCATCACCTGTTCCTTCCTTTAATGCCACTTTGACTTGAGCTGTGGCTTCAGTCAATTGTTTCACCAGTCCAATGGCTTCATCTTCATGTTCCTGTCTCTCAGAAAGAATGTTAGATTCATCAAATACAACATGTACACTTTCTTCTACACACAGAGTTCTTTTATTAAATACTTTATATGCTTTCCTATGTGAAGAATTTCCCAAGAATACTCCCTCATCACTTCTGGGATCAAACTTACCTAGGGAGACTTTGCCATTATTGTGCACATAGCACTTGCAACCAAAAGCCCTAAGATGGGATATGTTTGGTTTTCTCCCTTTAAGTAACTCATAGGGAGTTTTCTCTACAAGAGGTCTAGTCATGCATCTATTGATTATGTAGCATGCAGTGTTTATAGCCTCTGCCCAGAAGCTGTGAGGTAGTTTACTGGAAAGAAGCATGGTCCTTGCCATATCCTCAAAGGTCCTGTTCTTCCTTTCAACTACCCCATTTTGCTGAGGGGTCCTAGGAGCAGAGAAATTATGATCTATTCCATTTTCATCACAAAATT
>NW_017672456.1:118308-151802 GCF_001879085.1 Nicotiana attenuata | reverse complement strand
TAGTGAAGTCCATGTGTCTGTTGTGAGGCAAATTTTTGGTTGTGCTTCTCTAAAAGACTTTCTTAGATTTTGCTTCATTTCACTGTAAACTTCATAACAATCCCTTGTTATTGTTCTACGAGAAGGAAGACGAAATAATGGTTGAGTTTTTCTCATAAACTTCATAAAGCCTTCATTTTCTACAAAGCTAAATGGTAGTTCATCAATAACTATCATCTCAATTAAGGCCCTCCTAACAACTTCTTGTTCAAATTTCCAAATTGATCCTTCGTCATTTTGGCAAGATTGAAAATTTATCTTTGTTTGACTATTATCTTTATCAATGTTAAGTGGGTATTCTTTGCATCTAAGCAAATGATTCTTCAATCCTGTTGTTCCATTCCTAGATGAATTAGCCGCATAGGCTTGTTTACAATATCGACATCGTGCTTTCCCAACCCCATTAACCTCAAATTTATCAAAATGGTTCCAAACGTCAGACCTAGGTTGCATGGCTTTCCTTTTTCTAGAATCTTGGGTATCAATGGTGTTGGTGTTACTATCTACCGTAATAGGTAAACTTTCACTTGAACCAGCATCACTTACTCTACTTGTATCTGCCATCTATACAAAATTAAACAAATATAAACACAAATTAACAATCATGGGGTACAATCATAGGGTAGCAGACTTAACAAGAAAGCCAAACATTCACATTTCTTCCAGATTCGACAACCTTGTTTTATGAACCAAGAGAATGAAAACAAAAAAGCAGAATAAGTTTTCTTTAGTGCAGTTTTTTTGCCAAGACAATGCTAATAACCAAGCGAGAAGAGTTGATAGTCAGATAAATCAAAGCCTCATTTTCCTTCTTTCTGTTCTATTAACATCCTTGAGACCACGGGTATTCTGTTAACACAGAATTTGATCACTTCGACATATACATTATAACCTTGAAATGTTTTACTATGACCATTTTTAGCATTTGTATTTATAATATAATCTTCAACTGTTTTACTAATCAGTCTTCTTTGCAATTCAGCTGTTTCATTAAACTGCATCATGATTAACTTTCCACATTGATGATTTTTGGACCCCCGACTAAAAGAAACTGGTTGGAAAAGATTAGCTAAGTACAGCAGAATTAGCATGCAAGGGACTTAAATGGATCCTTAAGTCAGTAATACACACACAGACTTTTTTTTCTCTGTCTTTGGGGTGTTTAAAGTGGAAGAAGGGGACTGCTGCTAGGTAAAGTGTGTATTTTTTGACACAGCTCGGTACACAACAACAGGTCAACAGGGGATAAGGCAAACATCAGTCGATACCAAGTTCTTGCTTTAATGTTCTCATAATTTCAAATGTTAAACAGAGACAGAATTTCGGACAGATTTAAACTGAGTTTAGGATCAAAATGAATCTAAGGTAAGTAGTACTGCTTCTGTGGCTTCGATAATCCTAAAGCATTTACAAACATTCTCAACACAAATGATTTCACAGTCCTAATTTGGTATCGCTAGAAAGTAGAAATCGCTAGAAAGTAGAAACATACCTTTGAAAATTGAAGACTGGGGAGTGAGGAGTCGGAGCTAGGGGTGCGAAGTCGGAAATCCCCCAAAATCCCAATCGCCGACGCCAAATCGTAGTCGGAGCTGCTGACTGCTGAGCTTGGGCGATATCGTCCACTTTCTCTCACTATACTTGCTACAAAGTTAGGGCAACTGGGCAAGGGTTCTGGTTTGTTAATTTGTTTCTTCTAACTCTAAGTCAGACTTAAAGAAGATGGGTGGGCTTGGGGCTGGGCTGGGCTAGAAATAAAATAAAGAAGGGTGGTTGGGCTTGGGCGTTGGGCTGGGGATGGGTAGGGTAGTGGACTGTGGACTGGCCTATTTAAAATTCGGTATTTCGGTATAACCGAAATACCGAAATTTCAGATTTCTGAAACCGAGTATCGAACAGAAATACCGAAATACCGAAAATTTAGTACCGAATTAGACCGAAATACCGAAAAAACCGAAACCAAAATACCGAAAATAATTCGGTCCGGTTCGGAATTCGATTTTTCGGATTTTATGCCCACCCCTAATCCCAGTGTGGCACACAGCCTCAACTGTTGCGACACTTTCAAGTTAACTCTAACTTGAATACTCAAAGTACCTAATACAATTGCTTCTAAATAAGCTGAAAGGTACAAACAGAAATTCCTACTACAATTGAACTAGAATAAGAATAAACACAATGGAACTGGTTCTTCTCTCTCGTTCAAGTAGCTTCAGGAGTGCACACTTATATCTCACATATATTGCTTTCAAAACAGACTTGCTCTTTTCCTCTCAATTATGTTGTACTTCTGCGTATGTGCAATCCCTGTAAAAGAGAACAAACTCAGTTATTTATTGAGTTAGTAATTAAAGTTTGATTGAGACTCTATTGCTTATCCTTAGACGATTTTGAGTCCTTGACCAATACAAACTCCAACCCTTATCCTAGATTAGGATTGTGTTCTCTCCTCATAAGGAGACTGTTCTCCTTATCCCAACTGCAATCTTTTTGATTTAGTTCAGAAGATATTGTTGCTTGATCTCTACGGTATATCTTCCTCACGTGCATCTCATATGCAATGGTTGATAAACACTGTGTTTCACCAGATGGACCAAGTCCATTACTGAGTTCATTTGTCAATCTTCAAAATTTCAACTGAACTTGGGCCAACGAATAGATTTCAAGTTTCAGCAATCAGGTGCCCACCTGGAGAACAAGGGAATACATTTCAAGTTTCAGCAATCAGGAGCCCACCTGGAGAACAAGGGAAGCACAATTCCAATTTTTTTGTATTTGATAACATGATGTGCCCAGCCACCAAATTGGGGCAGAAAATTTTCTTTGTTTGTCTATTTTGTTGCAGTCAGGAGCCTGCCTGGAGAACAAGGGAATACATTTCAAGTTCAGCAATCAGGAGCCCACCTGGAGAACAAGGGAATATTTTTCAAGCGTCAACAATCAGGAGCCCGCCTGGAGAATAGAGGCATATATTTCAAATTTCAGCAGTCAAGCATCACTCGGAGGAATGGCAAAACATCTCCGATCACAATGCAAGGCAACAATGCAAGAATTCCATCGGAAGAATACAAGTTCAAGGCAACACAAGGGCAAGTTTGAAGACATAGATAGGACTATTTTTGTAATTCATAGATCATAGCTCAGGCTAGCTTCTTTTTATTTTGACTCGGTGTAATAAGGGGGCCAGCAAGCAGTAGCAGCAGCAACAGCAGTGAAATCACAGCTCACGGTAGTCCCAGCTACCAAACCTTCCCGAACAACACTGACCTGATTCCTTTTTAGCAAAGGATATGTAGGCAACCTTTGAAGCAGGGTTCGGTCAGACTCTTTTCAAAATGCTTCACACGGAATATTCAAACGGGCAAAAATCGCTCGTATTTGCTCACTTATCTTTGCACGAAAACTCTTCGTGTTTCCGAGCAAAGAGGGGCAGCTGTGAGCACGTGATTTTTGCCCTATATGAATTACTCCCAGAAATTCAAACAAAATGATTTCTTTCATTATTTTGCAATTTTGTGGATTTTTGTGACATTTTATGATTAATTGTTTGCATTTTTGTGCATTTTAATTCATGTGAAAAATATAAAAATATACACTTTACATTAGCATTTGGGATTTAATTTCATGTATTAGGATTAATTAGTAGTTAAATCGCGTTTAAAACAAAGTATAAAGAAAATAACAAAAATAGTCCATTTTTTCATTTTTAATTGTTAATTGGTGAATTTGTTATGAGTTTACTTTTAAATAGGACTTAATCAATTTTTAGGAATTAATTAGCTTAATTTTGAAAATATATTAGGTCTTTATTTTAATTTTGCATATTAATAAAATCAGAAAAATATAAAATACAAAGCGAAAAAAAAAAGAAGAGGAAATTACAATAAGAAAAGGAAATAAATGAAAACAATTAAAAGGAAAGGAGTGGTCTCAACAAAATGCCTAAAATTGGGCCAAAAGTGGCTTAGCCCAAACGAGCCCCCCTCCAATCTGCTCCAGTCCCGGCCCAATTCACACCCTAAACCCGGCCTGCCCATTCACTAACCAAAACGACACCGTTTGGTCACGCTCAAATCTGAGCCGTCTAGGTTAGCTGATCGGACGGTCAGGAAGTGGGGTCTTATTGATATAAGATAGTCCAAACGCCCTTACCCCCCTCGTGGCGCCTCCCTCATTTCACCCCAAAACTAAATCTGTAACGCCGTCGTGCCCCGCCGTGCTCCGCCGTCGGAAATCGCCTCACGGCGGCGGCCAATGTCAAAATCACTTCAAATTTACACCCCTTGCTCCTCTCCTCCTCCTCGTTACAGATCCACAACCCGTTTCCCTCAAACCCCACCCAAACTCGTCGAATCTTCAACCAAAATTTTCTAGCCAGAACACCACCCTTCCCAAACCGGTCCAAATTAACACCATAGGACCGCCGTGACCTCCTCTATCAAACCCCCAAGCCCCGTCCCTCGAACATGGCCGGAACTGCTCGAATATTAAATTGAAATTTTCCGGCCAAAACCCTAATTGCTCCAAACTGCTCCAAATTGATACCACATGGTCCCCTGGCTTCCCTCGTGATGAATTCAATATCAACGGCACTCAAATCCCACTGGAGCTGTCCAATTTTTGAGTCTCAAAATAATCAGTGAGTTTCTACTTCCCGTTTGCCTATATTGTTCATTTTTGTGTGTTTTGTTTTGAGGATTCTGTGTTGGATTTTTAGTTTAGTTTTGGTTTTGATTGATTTTTGTTGAAATATTCTGTTGATCTTCGATTTTTCACCTTTTAATTAGTTTAGTTAAACCTGATTAGTTTTTATATTTTCAGTGTTTTTGGAATTGGTTAATGCATGACCAGTGTGCTTAAGTGTTTCAATTTGATCTCGTTTGATTAATTAGTTCATTGCTGAATTAGTTCTATGATACTTTTAGGATTTCTATCGTTTAAGAATTGAATTTTAGTTAATTAGATTTGTATTAGTTTGTTTAAAGCTCTGTTTGGTTGTAGCTTATAAGTAGGCTATAGTTCAATTTTGATTTGTTTGGTGAATTAGCTTAGTTTGGATTAATAATTCAGATAGATTAAAATTCCATGTTAGTTCATATGTAGGGCCTGTTTGGATTTTAGCTGAATTCTCTTTACTTCTAGGTAATTAACCATGGTTGAGGGGTTGGGTTAGTTAATGCTAGTTTAGAGTAGTTTCAGAATAAAATGAGGGTATTTTAGGTACTCTTCAAGTAGATAACAACACTAGAATCCCCTAGAACCTTCTAGATGAGGGTGCAATTAGAATTTCAGTAGTTTTAGTGTATAAACTTGAGACACAAGTCAGAAAATAAAGGACTAAGTGGGAAAAACTGAAGTTTAAAAGAGGGACTAATGTGTAAAGTTGGAAAATCTGAAACTCTCTTAGCTTTGTCTATAAAAAGGCATGACCATTGCCTTGTTTAACAAGTTTTGGAAGCCCTGAAAAATTCCCAGGTTTGGAGCCCAAAAATTCCCCCAAAAACCATTGCTGAAAATCTGAGTTTTGAATTTTGAATTTCAAGTCCAAGTTTTAGATCTAGCTCCTCAAAAAACCAAAAACAATAGAAAAATCACTGAAAAAAAAGTACTGTTCTATTCAATTTTTAGGGTTAATTTCAAGTGTTAGCGGTTGATCTACATTTCTTAGCTCAGATTCTGGTAGTTGAAGTTCGGAAGTGTGCTTTTTCTATTTCGAGCAGTTTGTGGGTTTCAATCAGCTTGTTTTTTGGTCAATTACTGGGTTCTGCATTTATGTGGTGTTTGCTTGGGTTTTGTGAAGTTATTTTGGTTCAAATTATTCCAATTGTTGCTGTTGTTAACTGCTGGATACCAGCTGTTGTTACCTGCTGCTCATCTTCTTCCTGTTGTTGTATTTCAAATTCCAGGTACATATCTTTTAAATTCATCTCGATGTAGCCTTAAATTGGAGTGGAAATGCAAAATGTTCATCAGATGTCTGTTCGTTGGATGTTTTCTGTTGTTTGTAGTTAAATAGATGTTAGTTAGTTATTTGGTTTGTATTACATGAATAATAAACACATAGACTGTATAATTAGGATTGTTTTTAAATTGATTTGGACTGTGTTGGACTGTTGATGGACTGTATTGGACTGTTCTAATTGGCTTATACAAATTGCTGATTTTAGTCTGTATTGATACAGTTATTAGTATAACTCTAGAATAAGTCAGGTTCACTCAGAGTTTGATAGGCATTGAATCATAGCTATGCTGAAACAGTTGGAATTTGTATGAGCATTGAGTGTAATATTGACTAAACATCAGTCGAATTGCTTGAAACGGTTTGAACTTGTATGAGCATTAAGTGTAATATTAACTAAAGGGTTCGAAACTTAGGTTGCTTCAGGTCTACAAATCTGTTGTTAGCCATGATGTGTTTACAGTAGTCCAGCTATTATTTCCATTTGAGTACCAAAATGAATGAATTTGAGTGTCAATCACATTAGTCAACATTTCACACTTTCATTCCCTATTCTCTTCGAATATCTGCAAGAACTTGGTTAATACGAATCAGATGTAAAAAATCTATAGAGATTAATCGAACAGCTATTAGATTAACTAATTGTGAATTTTCCTTTTCGTTGTCACCATCAGTGGATCCGTCTGGGTCATGTTACCCCTAAAGCGCTGCCCAACTTCGACCTCCTCTATCTTATTGATTGGGCCTGGGTTGGGGCCCAGAGCTAGTAATAGATCAACAAAAATGACAGATCTCGTTGCCCCTGTACTATGCCGAGGTCATTTGGGCCTGAATGAATATTAAACATAAGGTTAATATTGCAACATGGTCTTTGGGCCTTTGAGTTAAGTAGCACACTTGAGCTAAGAGGTGTTACCTTTTGTTCAAATGTGGACTTGAACTTGAGGCCCATTTTCCTTGATTACTTTTAATAGCAATTAATAATGCTAATTAATTAGGCCCTTTTGGAGACAAAAATAAATAGAGAATCGTAGTTTGCTTTAGGTTGGCCTTTAAATCATAAAACGAGATGAGCCTCGCAAAACAAAAATGCATAAATCGCGGGGCCCTCCTTAAATGCTTAATTAAAAATACTTAGAATTCGGGGCGTGCCGTTAGCGAGTTTCACGGCCCCCCGCAAAGATAATAACCCATTAGTAACTTTAGGTGCGCCTTTAATAATTTTATCTTCATAAATACGGGTGTGCATTTCATGCAACCCAAATCCAAATCCCAAAACGTTGAATAAGAGTGTGTCGAGGATCCGGGTGCATTTCATGTGACGTGATCCAAAAACACGTTCTTAAACGACGTTCACTTTCTTAAAAAATGACTAAAAGCGGTAAATAATTCTAAAATTGCACAATAGGTTTTAACATGTATTAAATCAGGCTTTAGCCAAATATAGCAGTTGAGCGACCGTGCTAGAACCACGGAATTCGGGAGTGCCTAACCCCTTCTCCCAGGTTAACAGAATTCCTTACTCAGATTTCTGGTTGCGACTGTAATACAGAGTCAAATCCTATCCTCGATTCGGGATTCAAAACGGTGACTTGGGACACCATAATCTCCCAAGTGGCGACTCTGAATCTCTTAATAAACGAATCCCGTTTCGATTGTCCTTTAATTGGAAAAACTCCTTTTATTATACCTTTGCAGGGGTGTAGTAGTGAAAAAGGAGGTGTGACACTCATTGTGAGCATTTTAAAAGGAATCTACACGTCATTAAAGGGCAGCCCAGTGTACTAAGCTCCCGCTATGCGCGGGGTCCGGAGAAAGGCCGGACCACAAGGGTCTATTGTATGCAGCCTTACCCAGCATTTCTGCTAGAGATTGTTTCTACGGCTTGAACCCGTGACCTCCTGGTCACATGGTAGCAACTTTACCGGTTACGCCAAATCTACACAAGTCATTGTGAAAGATAAATGTTACAGGTTTCTGATTGGTTCAGTTGGTTGTCTGATTCGGTTTATCTCGAAGTAACTCGCTCAATTGTTCCAATTTATTAATTTACACAGATTAATTCTGAAGTGGCAAACTGCATATACTAAAATTTTGGAATTAACAAAGTCTACTTTGTAAGATGTGCATGAGTGAGTAGGGGAGGGATAGGGGATGACATACTGAAGGTATGAATTAATAGTATGGGTGTTAACCGGATGGGCCGGGTCGGTCCGGGCCAGTATTATTTGGACCCGTACAGGTTTGGTTCCGGGCTTGCTCTTAACGGATTTAACGGGTTCGGGTTAATCCGGGTAAAAAATGAACCGTACGGGTTACGGGTTGAGGGGGCCGGGCCGGGCCGGGTTTAGTATTTTTTTAATTTTTTTTTTTTAATATTTTGTATAAATACTGTAAGTTATATTAGTACTTTGTATTAATATAAAGAATACAAGAAAGATGGGAAAAAATTGTACTTATAAATTGCAAATGCTACATTTATTTCAAAATTACAAAATTAAAGTTTGCATTTAAAAAGTAAATTAACAAAAAATAGTAAAACTAAATTTTTATGCATAATAAATTAATAATACTTCAAATTAATCTAACAAACTAAAACATTAAGCATAAATACGTCTAATAATTTAGAATAACACAAATTGTCTTAAAATCTTAAAATAACACATATATAGCATATTTTAAAATAATACGTTACCATCATATTCTATGATTTTAACATTTATAGTTTTATACCCTAAATATATACACTATATGCTAAATTCCAACAATTTTAAACTAGGTTAATTAGTATACAATAATGGGTATATTCATAGTATATTCATGGTATATTAATGGTATATTCATGGTATATTATGGTATATTCATGGTCTGGGCCGGTCTGGACCGGTCCGGGCCAGGCTGGTTAAACCGGTTAGAGGCACTATTCATTGGACCGGGTTTAATGGGTCCGGTTAACCGGTAAAAAATAATAAACGGTCCAACCCCCTCTACCCCTCCTACCCAGCCCACCCGGCCCCTTATGAACCGGGCCAGTCCGGTCCGGTTCCGGGTCAACCCGGCCCGTTAGACACCTTTAATTAATAGGGACTTTTCTTGTGTATATTACTATCCCAGCAGTGTACCAGCAAAACTTGGAAAAATGAATTATCAAATATCTATTGATGGTTCCATTCTTATACCAACGCAGGCATATTGAGTCCTGACTCAAGAAGAATAATAGAGTAATTGCAGTCATTAGATACCATATTTACCTGAATCTAAGGCATATTTACAGAAGAAATGGAATTCATAGTTACAGAGAAGGGAAGTGATCGAAAAGACGCTTGGGAAGCTGTACGTGTACCATCAAAATGTCCTAATGTATCATATTTCAAAAGTGTCGTGACCACCGAAAGTAGATCCATATCAATCTATGTTGTGCGGACTCTCCAAAATATTGCCTTATCCGTGTTGGATCCTTAAAAAATATACTACTTTTGGAGAATCCGATACGCACCCAGCGACATTTCAGAGAGTCCGAACAACATAGATATCAAATAATTAAAGAAGATATCTAATTGATTAAGGCTGCTATCCAACCTATTATTCATCCACAGATGTCTGTTTTAAGAGTAGCAAGTCTTTTCACCCGTAAGATGTCCCATAGGTAAATATACAATTTTTTTCTTTTCTTTTTTGAAATGACAAATTCTCAACAGAGCATAACAAATTAAAGTCCCAGATACTGACTACCTAGTAGAGAAAGGGTGAGTTCAGTTTTAGCAAAATGGCTTCACAGCTTTTTGTAAAACTATAAAAAGCACAATGGTAGCATAACTTATAAAAAAGAAAACGGTGAAACCCTTCACCCCAGGTGCCAAAATCTAATTACTTACACCAAATGTTACAGATTAAATTATTTGTTCTATAATCAAATTTGAAATGTAGCTATTAACAAATGCAACTGGTAGACAATTTCATTTATTAAGGAATCAACTAATAAAAAATATTTACATAGAGATCTTCCTAATTGCTCCAGCTATAAACTCTTCATACTCTGTTGAAAAAGAAAACCCCAATCAGTTAATTCCTGTCCTGAATATCTAGAGCTACAAAATACATAGAAACAAATGGCCAGACAAAGTTATGGTCTTTCTCTTTTTGGTGGACAAATTTCTCGCTTGAGGAATTTACAATTTTAGACCATTAAATAATAAAAACTGATTTATTGGATAGATTTACTTTGTATCAGACATGCCTTAGTGTTCATTTATCATCCAACAGATACATACATTTAGGAATCTCAGTTGAAAATAGATAAAACCTTAGGTCACAGTTTCCGGTAACCAGCTCCTCCACCTTGCTATAACAAATCATCTCCAAAAGCAACAATTTGCGGATGCAGTCATTACAACCAATCATCTAACCAAATAATATATATCAGGAACGGATTTCTTAGTTATTTGCTTACATCGATATTTGCATGGAGCAGAGTGTTAGCTAGTCAAGAACTCCCATATCCAGAAGATGAAAGCAAAAGAAATGAGGATGTTAAGACGAATGTACGGGCATACCACGATTGATAAAATTAGAAATGAAGATATTGTGGACAGGGTGAGAGTGGCCCTCGTAGAGGACAAGATGCAGGAAGCAAGGGTTAGATGGTTTGGGCATGTGAAGAGGAGAAGCACAGATGCCCCAACAAGGAGGTGTGAGAGGTTAGCCTTGGTGGGTTTGAGGAGAGGTAGAGGTAGGCCAAAGAAATAAGGGGGAGAGGTGAATAGGCACGATATGGTGCTGCTTCAGCTTATTGAGAACATGACTCTCTGTTAGAAATATGCTTTAGAAGCTAAAAATAGTAAAATTATTTGACTGTTTCAGCTTAAGAGTTATTTACTGCAGTAATTTAGTTTGAATTTGAAATAATTTTGAACTAGTCTTTAGGAGTGAACTAGTCTCTAGGAGTTTTTTATTTTCAGCAGATTTTGTGCTGATTTTTAGGGGTATTCAAAACTGAACCGAAACCGAAGCTTAGTGGCTTATTGGTATCGGGTTAACGGTTTAACGGACGAGGACGAATTGAATTTTTTTTATTAACGGTTCTTAGCGGATAATACGTTAACCCGTTAAGAATATATATATACATATAAAATTTATTTTTATCCACACACACACACATATATATATATATATATATATATATATATATATAAACGAATTTGTAAAACTAGAAAAGCACATTAGTTCAGTAATCAATTGAGAATTTATAAATTAGTGATTTAGCCATTTAGGGTTTCAATAGTACTTTATATACATAGGGGTAAACGTGTAAATATAAAAAAATGACGGATTAACAGTTACACTATTTTCCTTTTTTCTCTCATCTCGCCCCTCTTTTCTCCAGATTCTCTCTTTCTCCCCATATCTCGAGTAAACATATAGTGCTTTGAATAATAACGAATTTTCCAACTAAATCTGCTACTCTGACAGACTTTGCTCAAAATGTCTTTCTTACTCTTCTTTTTTATCTTATTTATATACTCTTTAAAGTGTCAATAGATGAGCTAACCTCATGTACTAGTAAAGGTAATCACTAAATTGAATGATAATGAATTGTGAATTCTTTCCAACTACCCCGCCCTTCACCAAGGATAAAACCATTGCAGAAAGTTCAAGTACTATTTTAAGATAACCCGTTTTACCCTTAAATCTTGTCATTTAATTAACAAAGATGAATATTATGAATTGTTATTCCAACCGGCAACTACCATGCCCTTAATTCTACAAAGGAAAATTTGAACGTTACACCATCTTCTCTTATAATTAAATTCTTGCATTTTCTTTGATATTTGTTCATATGGAAGGGATACTAGTGGTCGATATATTAATTTCAATGTCGACAAAATTGTGATAAACTCGGAGTCAAGTTACGGCGCATTACTTTCAGCCATTACAGAGCATCTATCAATTGGTATACAATTACAACTTTAATACATTATTTCTATCCGATTGTATACAACTACAATATCATAACACTTTAATACAATTTTTATGTAAATTTTGTACAATATGTCTTTTGTATATTTTATATTTGATTTATACATAGTAAAAATAAATTTTATACAACTAATTATATATTATACAACTTATCTACAACTTTCATACGTTATTTCTACCCAGTTATATACAACTACAATATCATACCACGCAAATACAAATTTTATACAATATGTCTTTTGTATATTTTATTTCTGATTTATACATAGTATAAACAAACTTCATACTACTAATTATATATTATACAACTTATCTATAATTTTCACACATTATTTTTACCTAGTTACATACAACTACAATATCATACAACTTAAATATAATTTTTATACAATATTGTTCAACTTTTATACTATATTTCAATTATATATATATATATATATATATATATATATATATATATATATATAATTTTTCTAAAATTTTATTACAATTTCTGCAATACAATGTATGTCATGTCTTCTTCTTCTTTGAGTCAAGTCTAATTTTCACCAAAACACCCTCAAAATTGAGATATAAACTCCAAACAATATACCCAATTATTTGCAATAACACCCAATCCAAACGAATAATGATTTTGAAAAATCCAAATACGAATTCGAAGTGTCAAAGGTTTTTAATGATTGACAATGGCGAAAATGCTCTCTTTTTCTTTGCTTTACATTACTGGAATTGGGCTTTGAGAGATAGAGAGACGTAGAGAGAATTCCCAATTCTTTGCAACAACACCAATTCAAATAAATAATATTTTTTGAAAACCTAAATTCGAATTCAAAGCTTCAATATTTTTTAATGGCTTTCAATGGTGGAATTGTTACTCTCTTTTCCTTTGCTCTACATGGAATTAGGGATTGAGAGATATAGAGGGCGCAGGAGAGAGAGAGACGGAGAGAGAGAGCACATGAGGGAGAAAGAATAAGGATGATAAATAATTAATTAATGTAAAGGGATACTTAATTTAATTTTTAAAATGTATTTAATTAATAAATTTGTAGGTAATTAAATTGAAACTTGAGTAGGAAGAATAATAAAGTTTCCAATAGTGTATAGGTATATCACAATCTAATTCTAAAAATCTCATTTACCAGATAAAGGAAATGAAAAGTCAAATCTTGCCGAACCATGTGGGCCCATCTCAACCTTGTCTATTTCTAATTATTTAACAAAAATTAAAAGTGGAATTTCTATACTATTATACAATGGAGGTAAGATTTAAACACGTGTGTGTATCCCACACAACTGGGCCCATGAGTCCCAATTTCAATGGTCAAAGTCAACTAATTGCCGTCACGATAATGTGTGCCAATAATTTAGGCATGATCACTCCTTTGTTGTTTATTGGTTTTGCTTGAACACATTAACGGAGGGATATATAGTTCAATCATCAAGAAATTATATCTCTTGATATCTATTCAGTTTTCCTTTATGTATACCTTGATATTAAATGTACAATATCTTTCTGCACTTATTGAATTACACTCTTTTCCTAGCGGCAGATGAATTTATCAATTATCGTAATTTTAGGTTGATAATTAAATAATTTATATTTTGAAACAATCACCAATTAAGCATCCCCAACCAGAAAAAAAATAAATAAAGGAAAAGAGGAAGAGAATGAGAAACAGAAAGATAATTTATATGGACCTCTCACCCTTTGTTTTTCACTGATATTTATTACGTAAATATTTTGGTGCCTATAAATGCATTCATATCCGTTACTCCATCCGTTCACTTTTAGTTGTCCACCTTGAATTTTTCATGCTTCTTAACAAACAATAAATGATATATGTATTTTATATTTTACCCATAACAATGATAGTATTTCAAAAAATCTTTGGAGATGATTTGGGAAATGAGTAATTAATTTGATAATAGTAAAATAAGAAGAAAAAAATTGTCTTTCTCTTGGTTTAGTATAGTAAACAAGTATAAATAAAAATATATTTTTAATATAAGGTATAAGTAAAAGTGAACGAAGGGAGTACTATGTTTCTAAAAATCTACTTCTATTAGTATAGGACTAAAGAATGATAAAGTCTTAAAATAGAAAATGGTTCTATTTAAGCCTGAGAAAGGACATAGTGCTTTCGTGACTCGTGTTACAGAAATTTAATTACTAGGAGTATTTACTTTTACTAATATATTTTAAACTCGGGAATTTGTAGCAAGATGCAGTTGACATGAAAACAACCGAAAAAGAGATGAACATTTACAACTTGTTTGGATGGTTGTTACGTATCGTTTCATAATATATCGTTTCGTATTGTATTGTATTGTATTGTACTGTATTGTTTGATGAATACAATATTTGGATGGATTGTGTCGTTTTGGCGTCGTTTCATGGTATCACACACCTGTGATATGATGAATAAACTTGCAATATTATAAAGAAAAATTATGATACGGTATATAAAAAGGTAGGGTAAATGATAAAATAAAATTATTTAATAATAATGAAGGGTGAGATTGAGAGAAAAACACAAGGAAACGACGCGACCACACCAAATCGATCGTTACATAAAGTGGCACATTTCATCGTTACGTAACGACGGATTTAACGATACTATACAATAAAATTTAAGTAACAGTCAAGAAAAATATTGTATTTAAAGTAACAATACGATACGATACGATAGGTAACAACCATCCAAACAAGCTGTTAATAGTTTTTAACATGAGTAGTAACTAAGAAAAGATAGTTTCTTATCACTATTCATTTGAAGAAAAAAGTAATATTTCATCGTCACATGTTGGTTGACGGTATGCATTGTTCTCTTTTTACGATATTGCTCACATCGTCAGAGGAGCATCCAGGATTTAAATCATATGGGTTCAAGATTTTTAGTATTGAATTTATTATAATTTTAAAGTTATGTGTTTATATCTACTATATATTTTTGCAACTTTAATAAAATTCTACATATAAATATTGATTTCGCGTCTGTATACGGGTAAAACCAAGCTCATGGTGCACCCCGGTCTTCGACAAAATGAGCCAGGCTCGAGACATGATGACAAGGGACCGAAATCAAGGCAAAAGTCTCGTCGAGTCAGAATCTGAGGGCATGATGCCTGCCCTCGAGAATATCGGGGTCATGGTTCCGGATCGGCCCTAGCCTCGAACAATTTCGAAGAACATTATCGGGCAATCAAGCACGGTCACAAAAGGCCGTAATTCTGTGACCGGCCGGATATCACGGAGGGGATCTCGGCACGTATCAATGAGAAACCGACAATCAATTAATTAGAGGATTTTTTACCTTTTATAGAGTTGTACCTAGAGTAGGACTCCCCTACTATATAAAAGGGGTCTAATAATTCATGAGTACATTATAACAAGCATTCCAAAGCATATTTTCTATGTTATTATCTCTTTCTTTTGTTCATCAGTATCGACCATAGCGAGCCCGGATCGAGGGTGAATATTTCACTAAGGCTAGAACTATCCTCCTCGTGTGATTTGAATCCATTTTATCTTTGTCTGCTCAATTGGACTTAATCTATCTCTTTGTATCAAATTAATCCGCGTATTCTTAAAATCACTTACAAATTTAATTGTTATCCGATTTCGAAGTTAAACAGTTTGGCGCCCTCGGTTGGGCTAAGGATAATAATAGGCGATTTGATACAATTTCCCATAACACACCCCATTTTACATTTGTTCTTTGGAGTATCTTTGATTCCATGTTAAAGTTTGAAATGTCGAACTCCCAGTCTACCCCTCTAAATGTGGATGCCAAATCCGGCCACCATGGTGAGAATAATAATGTAGCACCCGATAACGAGGTGCCCACGATCGATCTCGGTGGAGTTCCAGCCGCGGACCAGATTGACGCTAGTTCGCATGTGGCCATCAATGCAAATTGCCTACCGATCCTGAGAACACCATCAGCAGGGAAGTCTGATCGATTGCCAAAATACGCACAACGGTGATGCAATTCATTTTCGAAATATTATAGGCTCAACAGGCAACGATAGCCCAGTTGCAGAACCAAAGCCGCGTGCTGAGCAGAATTGATCCCGAACCATCTTGGGAATTCACCCGCAAAAATGAATCGGTCACGGAGAGGCCAAATAAAAATGAATCGGGGACCAAACCCGATATCACAAATATGCTCGAGGATCTGACAAAATGGGTAGAATCGGGAGAGAAGAAAATCAAAGCCAATGACAAAAAGGTGGAAACCTACAATTCCAAGGTCGACCAAATCCTAGGAGCATCGCCGATATTAAAAGGCCTAGATTCCAAGAAGTTTGTTCAAAAACCTTTCCCTCCGAGCGCAGCTCCAAATCCGATCCCTGAGAAGTTCTGCATGTACGAGTTTCCTAAGTACAATGGAATGACCGACCGAAATGAGCATGTGACCTCCTAGACATGCACCATCAATGGGAACAGCTTGGATGATGATGAGATCTAGTCTATCATGCTGAAAAAGTTCGGGGAAACTCTATAAAAGGGAGCTATGATATGGTATCACAACATACCTCCTAATTCTGTTGACTCGTTTGCTATGCTTGCAGATTCCTTCATGAAACCACACGTCGGGGCTATCAAGGTCGAGACTAGGAAGTCAGACCTTTTCAAAATAAAATAGAGGGATAATGAGATGCTCAGAGAATTCGTGTCTCGGTTCCAAATGGAACGGATGGACCTGCCTCCAGCCACGAATGATTGGAATGTTCAGGCCTTCATCTAGGGACTCAATGCTCGAAGCTCGTTGGCTTCACAGCAGTTGAAACAAATCTGGTAGAATATTCGGCTGTTATTTGGGCCGACGTGCATAACCGATATTAATCAAAAACCATGGTCGAAGATGATCAACTTGGGTCCCTTTCCGGGTCCGTTTATCTCGTCAAAGTCGTCGATAATGTCAAGAGAGACGTTGATCATGAACGAAGATTGAACAGGGATCGGTATCAGCCATACAAGTGAGACGGAAGAGGTAGGGGTCCGGGCGAAACCTTGTGAGAAGTAACACGAGGAGTGATCGAGGTCAAAACAACCCGGGACTCATGAGAAAAAATGGTTTTGACAGGCCTATCGGGCCTAACAAAATGCCAAGGTTATCAGAATACAACTTTAACATGGCCACCGCCGCAATCGTATTTGCCATCGGGCGCATCAAAGATACCAAAAGGCCTCGACCTCTACAGTCTGATCCAGCCTAAAGGGATCCTAATCTAATGTGCAAATATCATGTTACTCACGGCCACAGAACAACGAATTGCCGATAATTAAGAGAGGAAGTAGCCCGGCTATTCAACAACGAACATATCCTAGAGTTCCTGAGCGATCGAGCCAAGAATTATTCCAGGAATAGAGATTCTAATAAGCAGGTCGAGCAGGAGGAACATCATCATGTCATTAACATGATCATCGGTGGGTTCGACGCTCCCTGGTGGCCGATGCTAAAGCACACCAAAGTATCCATCAAAAGGGAAAAATGGACTCGGGATTACGTGCCAGAGGGAACCATATCTTTCAATGACGATGACACTGGAGGGATTATGCAGCCCCGCAATGATGCAATGGTAATATCTCTGTACTCATAAAAAAATCTCGAGTTTCGATGGTGTTAATTGATACAGGTAGCTCGGCCAACATCATCATCGAGGGGTGTGGAACAACTCAGTCTACAAGATCAAATCATGCATGCAGTCCGAGTTCTAAGCAGATTCAACATCGCATGTGAGACCACTAAAGGAGATATAACACCGGAGAACACCACCGGGATCGTTCATGAAGCCAGGTTCTCTGTAATCGAAGGAGATATGAGGTACAATGCTCTGTTCGGGAGATCGTGGATCCACAACATAAGGGCGGTGCCCTCGACTCTGCACCAAGTGTTGAAATCCTCAATGCTAGGAGTGATTAAAACAATCTATGAAGAGAAACCAACCGCAAAGGAAATGTTCACGGTCGAATACGTGATCCCGATTTCTACACTTACAACGATAAGAGGTTCGGGTTTGGTCGCCAAGGAAGAAGCCACATAGCAATTACCAACACCGGCCCCGACCTAACCAGAGAAGCAGGGGACCAATGAAGACGATGACTACGGGATTCCCGGGTCTTTTATAAAGTGATGACTCCGACACCACCAAATCGATGATCGAAGAACTAGAACAAGCCACATCGATCGAGCATATGCCCGAGCGAAAAGTATACCTGAGGACGGGTTTATGTCCTGAGCTCGGGAAAAAACTTGTTAAATTCCTTATGGCTAACGTAGATTGTTTTGCTTGGTCCCACCTTGACATGACAGGGATCCCTCCAAAAATAACCACTCACAAGCTGAGCCTAGACCCGAAGTTCCGACCAGTCAAACAGAAAAGAAGACCTCAATCCGAAGTCAAGCATGCATTCATCAAAGACGAGGTATCTACACTCCATATGGTTCATTCGGGAGGTTAAGTACCCGAATTGGTTAGCAAACGTTGTGGTATTCCCTAGAAAGGGGAATAACTTAAGAATGTGTGTAGACTATAAATATTTGAATAAGGCATGCCCCAAGGACTCTTTCACTTTTCCCAACATTGATTGCATGATCGATGCAACGTCCGGCCACGAGATTCTCAGTTCTCTCGATGACCATTTCGGGTATAACAAAAATCGGATGGACTCGATTAAGAAAAAACATCCTTCATCACTAAGTTAATGCCTAGTAAATCGAATGTTCGAAGAACATATAGGAAAATCAATGGAGGTTTATATTGACGATATGTTGGTTAAGTCCATCCGAGCAGAGGATCATTTGAAGCATTTGCAGTAAACCTTCGAAATATTGAAGAAATACAATATGAAGCTGAACCCAGAAAAATGTGCATTTGGAGTCGGATCCAGGAAATTTCTCAAATTCATGGTGACCAACCGGGGGATCGAGAAAAATCTTGATAAAATTAAGGCCATAGAAGATATTACCGTAGTGGATAATGTCAGGGTCGTATAAAGGTTAACCGGACGCATAGCCGCTTTGGGTCGGTTCATCTCGAGGTCTTCCGACAAAAGCCATCGGTTCTTCTCACTGTTGAAGAAGAAGAATAACTTCTCATGGACTGCGGAGTACCAACAAGACTTGGAGGAACTCAAACGGTACCTCTCGAGCCTACTTTTGCTTCACACTCTGAAAATAGGCAAACAATTGTACCTGTACTTAGCAGTATTCGAAGTAGCGGTAAGTGGAGTCCTGGTCCGGGAAAAGGAAGGTACGAAATTTTCAAACTATTATGTTAGCAGGACTCTAGGAGATACCAAAACTAGGTATCCTCACCTAGAAAAATTGTCGCTCACTTTTCTAAGCGCCTCTAGGAAGCTGAAATCGTACTTTCAGTGCCACCCCATATGTGTTGTAACAATATGCCCATTGAGAAACAAAATTCATAAACCCGAGCTATCGGGACGATTGGCCAAATGTGCCGTGGAGATCAGCGGATACAGTATCGAATATCGACCCCAAACCGCCATTAAATATCAAATTTTGAAAGACTTCGTGGCCGACTTTACACCAGCCCTAATACCCGAGGTCGAAGAGAGTTGTTGTTGAACTCGGGTACTTCTTCAGGAATCTGGACCCTCTTTACGGATGGTGCCTCGAACACAAAGGGTTACAGACTTGGCATTGTATTGAATCCACCAACAAGTAATGTAGTTAGACAATCTATTAGGACTATAAAATTGACTAACAACGAGGCCGAGTATGAGGACATGATTGCAGGTCTCGAACTGGCCAAAAGCTTGGGGGCAGAGGTGATCGAAGCTAAATGCGACTCCCTCCTTGTGGTGAACCAAGCTAATGGGATGTTCAAAGTTAGAGAGGAACAAATGCAAAGATACCTGGATAAACTGCAGGTAACGTTACATCGGTTCAAGGAGTGGACTCTACAACATGTACCTCGGGATCAAAACAACAAGGCCGATGCTCTTGCTAACCTTGTATCGTCGGTTAACGACGATGAGTTCAACTCAGGGGCAGTCGTACGACTCATGAGATCGTTAGTGGAAGAAGGTCACACCGAGATAAACTCAACAAACCTAACTTGGGACTGGAGAAACAAATATATAGAGTAACTGAAGACCGGAAAACTTCCCTCTGATCCTAAGGAATCGAGGGCTCTGGATATGAAGGCGGCCTGGTTCAGCTTGTTCGAATACGGTACCCTATTCATGAGAATGTTAGATGGCCCACTCGCAATATGTCTAGCACTAGGAGATACCGAGTATGTTCTGAGGGAAGTCCACAAAGGCACTTGCCGAAAACATTGCTGAATCATTAGTTTGAAAAATAATTAGAGCCGGCTATTACTGGACTGACATTGAAAAGGACACGAAGGAGTTCCTACAAAACTGCGATGGATGTCAAGGCATGCTCCGATGATTCATCAGCCCGGGGAACTGGAACATTCGATCTTGTCACCCTGATCGTTCATGAAATGGGGGATGGACATCGTTAGCCCACTTTCATGGGCACCCGGTAAGGCTAAATTTATATTGTTTATGACTGACTATTTTTCTAAATGGGTGGAAGCCCAGGCGTTTGAGCAAGTCAGAGAGAAGGAAGTCATTGATTTCATCTGGGACCACATAATATGCCGGTTCAAAATGCGTCCGAGATCGTGTGCGACAATGGATAGTTATTTATCGGAAACAAATTAAGCAAGTTTTACGAAGACCATAAGATCAAAATGGATCCTATCGCCCTAGTAGGAATGGGCAAGCGGAGTCCACGAACAAAACCATACACCAAAATCTAAGAAATAGATTGATCGATGCCAAAGGAAAATGGAACGAAATCTTGCCCGAAGTCCTATGGGCATACCGTACGACCTCGAAGTCCAGTAATGGTGCCATACTGTTCTCATTGGTTTACGGCGTCGAAACTCTAATACCGGTCGAAGTAAAAGAACCAACTCTCAGGTTTCGATATGAGACCGAATAGTTAAACGACAAATCCATGAATACGAGCCTGGAACTGTTAAATGAAAGGCGCGAGGCCGCCCTCGCCCGGTTGGCCGCCCAAAAATAATGGATCGAAATGTATTACAATCGAAGAGTCAACCTTCGATACTTCAATATCAGGGACTTGGTGTTAAGGAAGGTCACCAAGCACCCGGAACCCGAACGAAGGGAAGATGGGGCCGAGCTGGGAAGGTTCGTATCAAATCATTGATATCACTGGAAAAGGATTGTACAAACTCGGAGCAATGAATGGTGGGCGACTATCGAACAATTGGAACGTAACTCACTTGAAACGGTACTACTGCTAAGGTACGACCCATTCATTTTATTTTCACATATTGGACTAACATTTACATGTAACCGTCAAGGAACGATACAACTTTTAGGCCTGAAGCACGCATTGCACTCTTTTTCCCTTGAACCAGTTTTGTCCCAAATGGGTTTTTGGTAAGGTTTTTAATGAGGCAACAGTGGATCGTGCTAACTTAGAATTGAAGACCAACTATGAACTAGTGTCAAAAATCACGTCAACGGTATCTGAGGCTTCTCTAAAGTTTGGCATCAGATACTGGGGGCCATTACCCTCGAATAATAATTTTGGCAAGGAAAGAAACATTATGCTCAAACAACCTAAGCTCGGTGGATAGGATTTATTGTAAGGGCCAAACGGTCAGATGAGCAGTGCCCACATAGACCACCCAAGCCTTGACACGAAGCTTGTACACATTTGTAACCTTGTAAGCTATGCACAGAAGTGAAAGAAAGTTTCTACCTTGCGGAGAAATATTTTGTCCCTTAAGAATTTATACATTCGGTCCCCTAAAGATATCGAGCCCAAGGGCCACCTCTATTTGGATCCAAGAGATCTCCCTCACTCGGGGACTGTCATCCGAGGCAGGCTCGGGCGACTCGGGGTATCAAATCCTAGGGGCACAAAGCTTATTTACAAGCCCATTGGGCAACCCGAACTTAAAAGGCTACGGCCTTCCTAAAACAGCTCAGAGACGTTTGAGAATCGTAACCAAAACATAAGACCTTCAAAATTTCTAAACTGGTTCAAAGGCTACCCTCGGCAAAATTATAATTTAAAATATTCTAAGTAAATACTTCGGGGAAAGCTCCCGGTCATACCGAGCCCCCACGTATCTTGAGCAATAAATATCGAGAACGAGCCTTGTTCAAACCACCGAACAAGACATAATTATTACGTGCTAAGGCATTTAGAATTTTAAGAAAAAGGCAAAAAAGCTTGAAATTTGTTGAAGGAAAAAAACCTTGTATATATATATATATATATATATATATATATATATATATATATATATATATATATATATATATATATATATATATATATATATATACAAAACATCTAAGCAGCCTGGTCCTTGCTGGAGCCCGCCTCATCACCAGGACCATCGGGTTTATTCTTCGTCCCCGGATCTGTCGGAACCCTTAGAGTCTTCTTCTTCCTCGGGGTATGCCAACTTCTTGGCCTCGGCCTCGAGCCCCTTAGCACTTTCGATCTCGGTCGATAAATCAAAACCTCGAGCATGAACCTCCTCGAGGGCCACCCTTCGGGACTTCCACTTCACATATTCAACAATGTCTGGTCCTGGGCTGCCTCAGCATCGACTTTGTACTAGGCCACCATCTCATAGGCATCAGCCTTGATATTTCAGCCACCGACTTGGTCGCTTTAAGCTCCTTAGTGAGGATCTCTCGATCGGCAACAAGTGAGCTCAATTGAGACTCGAGCTCCTCAATTTTCTAGGACCATGCCTCAGCCTTCTCCTTCATCGCTCGAAGTTGAGCCTCCAGCGAGGCTAATTGGGCCCGCCAGTCTCCTTTGGCCAAGCGGTCCATCTTGCCTTTCCATTCTTCGGCCTTGACCTTGATTACATCCATCTCGGCTCGGAGTTGGTCAGTCTGATCAATCTTCTGTTGGACCTGCGGGTTCTGACCATTAGTCACCGTTTCTAGCTCATTGTCACTAACTTCAAAGATTTTTTACCCATTCCACCAGGTCGGGGTGTTCTTTCCGAGCCGCGTCAAACCTGGATCGAAGGCTCTTAGCCTCTCCTTCACGTCGCTCGCCGAGAAGTTTGTACATGTCTTTCTTCTCAGCAAGCTCTTTAACTTCGGCCTCGAGTTGGCTCAGCTCATCCCGATACTGGAGGAAGGTTTCATGGTGAAGCACCGAGGCTTGTGAATATGAGAAGAAACATTAGGATCATCAAGAAACTAAAGCTGAAAAATGAAAAAATTTGATAACACCTTACCCGGTTCATGGGCTTCATTGAACATGCATGGGGCATTCACCTCGTTCATTTTGCCCGGTCTTCTTTGGTTACCAAGAATCGAAGGTAACTAGCTATCCTAACAGGGGTGGAAAGAACTCGGGCATTTTCCGAAATCGTAATGATAATTGACCGATTCCGACCAGGATTATCACTCGGGGCAAGGAACCGATTGACCAGTTTCAGGTTTGAGTTAGGCCCACCTATCTCCGAGGATGAACTTTTCCTTGGTACCTCTAAGTCGCCTAACCCGGTGGCATCCTCCGTGACAGTGGAGTCCACGCATCAAAAAAGTGGCGGAGGGGATCGTCTATCCTGTGGGCCCCCTCGTTGGGTAGTTGTTTCACCGTTTGGGCCTCGTTGTACATAGACTCGATAAACGAGGGTGACATAGTGATGTCTATCACACCAAGTGCCTATTTCTGGGCACTGCCCGCATCTCGGGAAGCCTTAGCCCTGGCCTCCTCATCGACCTCCCTAGCCTGAGGAAGAACGACCTCGCGGGTCTCTAGTTCAATGGCCCCTGCTCTTTGAGGGGCAACGGCTCGCGAGCCACAATAGGCTCTTTCTCCCCGGACTCGTCCCTAAGCCGATAGAGCAAATCCGAAGCTGGTAATCGGGAGTTGGTGTTGTCCTTTGGCTTGCGACCAACCTTCTCCTTGGTTTCTTTTTCTCCGAACTCGGGGAACTTAGAGCCCTCCTCTTTTTCCTCACTCCGTCCTGCCCCGGAGCGGGAGACTCAATAGGCAAGTTCTCGTCATCGAGTAGAGGTCTAAGCTGGACGTTTTTAGGCAAACCTACAAAAGAAAGTAAAAGAACAAGCACTTGATGTTAAAAGAAGAAACCTAACACATCCTAGTCAGGAAAGGAATCTTACCATGGGAACGGGACTCCCAACGACCCTTCGAAAGTTTGCGCCACGAGCGCTTGGAGTAGGGAATCTAGGAAACGATACCTTCGACCCACTCCTTGAGTTGAGGGACAACATTTGGGACTTGAGCGACGGCTGCACCACGACGAATACCAATGAGGAAAAGAGAAGTGAACATAAAGTCAACGTTCGAAGGAAAGTTTTACTTACGTGAGGCATTCCACTTCTCGAGGAATGGCCTGCATTCAGCCGAAATCAAGTCCGAAGTCCTCACTCGGATAAAACAACCTTGCCAGCCTCAATCCCGATCATCATTGATACTTGAGAATGAGGCTTTACTGGCCCGACGCACAAGATTTATCAGCCCCCCTTGGAATATTCAGGGACTGTACAAGTGGAGTAGGTGATCCACAGTAAAACGACATGAGTCAATTTTGTTCACAAAAAATCGAAGGAGAATCACAATCCTCCACAGTGAAGGATGAATCTGACAGAGACATACCTCGTACCTCTTAGAGAAATCTATAATGACCGGATCCACCGGTCCCAATATAAAAGAATAAGTGTAACACTCATATATTCCTCGACATGAGTGGTAATGGCATATAAGATAATCAAACCCAAGTCAAAAAGAATATAACACTTCAAAATCCTGTTTAGTACACGAAAAATAATAATCAAAATTGGGACTTGTAAATAGTATGGAAACTCTTTAAAATGTAAGTAGTTTATCTGTTTCTGTATCCATATATTGATGACAATCTAATAAAATCTCCAAAAATGGAACAAGATTTCAATATAATTTCTCTCCATGATTTTGTCTTTACTTCAGCTAAAGGACAAAGAAAATGGTCATTTGGTTTAAGCCACACTTTCAATGGGCAATTGCAAATCAATCTCCAACCAAAAAGAAAGACAGTCCGGTGCACTAAGCTTCCGCTATGCGCGGGGTCCGGAGAAGTGCCGGACCACAAGGGTCTATAGTACGCAGCCTTACCCTGCATTTTTGCTAGAGGCTGTTTTCACGGCTCGAACCCGTGACCTCCAGGTCACATGGCAACAACTTTACCAGTTACGCCAAGGCTCTCCTTCAAGTAAGGAAGACACTTTGAATATCAAATAAGGAAGGTACTCCACACGCTCTTGAAAAGAGATTGTAACAAATACTTCGTTGGTTTATACACAAAAAAGGGCAAAATATCCCTTCTTTTTAGACCCCAAAAAGGGAAATAAATAAATAAAAGAAGATAGGGAAGAGATTCATTGCTACATAATCTGCGGTGATAGAGGAAAAAAAAAAGAAAAAGATAAATGCAGTCGGAATGAAATGCAAATGCGCCCCAAATTCAAATGAAACTGAAATTCATATTAAATTCACGCGTCTGTCTAAAGGCTGAAGTAGAAAGTATAGTAAGTCTTGTCATGAAATCCGTGTAATAATAGTAGTTGTAAGAAGTCTTCGTCGTTGATACAGTGTGTAGAGAGAGAAAGAGAAACAAGAAAAGATGACCAAACAAATATAGAAAAAAAAGAAGAAGAAAACGTAGAGAAATAGAGGAGCCTCTTCATCTTTAACTTGGGCTTTGTTCTATCCGTCTAAAATGGTGTATTCACACTTAGGTACTGTTCAAGACTCAATTTTTTTCACACCCAATTCATTTTCTTGATTTTTAAATGCACACCCATTTCTTTGTTTCTGATTATTTATCTATTTTTGTGTTTTTTTTTTGTTTAAAGATTGATCCTTTTTTTTTGGTTCTTGTTTTGTGGTTTTATGCCATTGATGAGCTTGTATTGAGAATTTTTTAGCTTTGAAATTCAGGTGTAACAGAATTGTAAAGCTAGGATTTTGGTAAAGTTGAAGGGTTTTTAGTAATATTTGACTATTAGAGTTGAAATTTGGAGAAAAAATCAAATGGGTGGTGACAATGAGGAAGGAAATAGTGATATGGTGCAAAGACTTCAATCATCATTTGGTACATCATCTTCTTCATTCCCTAAACAACACCAATCTTTATTATCAATGAACCAATTGGAAATACCCCAATTGACTAGTACTTCCCAATTTCGTGGGCAAATGAGGCAGTTTCCCCCCAATTTTAGTGTTGAAAATAGTACTGCTAAAAGAGTAGGAATACCGCCTTCTCACCCACAAATGCCTCCTATTTCACCTTACTCTCAGATCCCTGTGACAAGGCCTGTGAATCAGCAAATGGGAATGCAGAATTTTACTAGTCCAGGGCCATCCCATTCGCGATCCTTATCACAACCGTCGTTTTTCTCATTGGATTCTTTGCCACCCTTGAGCCCTTCACCATATAGGGAATCCCCGTCGACGTCCATGTCTGACCCTATATCAGCTGATGTGTCAATGGGTGATCAGGATGGCAATTCACATTCTTTGTTGCCCCCCTCGCCTTTCACGAGGTGTAATTCGTCGAGGGCAGGAGAGAGTCTTCCTCCTCGTAAGGCTCATAGGCGGTCAAATAGTGATATCCCGTTTGGCTTTTCTGCAATGATGCAGTCTTCACCGCCTCTTGTTCCGTTAAGGAGCCCTGGTTCTCTTGAAAGGTCAGTTCCTTCAAGGGAAAAACCAATTCAGTTGGTTAAACGGGAAGCTATGTGGGATAAAGGAAATGATAGCAATGCTGAAGGGATGGGTGAGAGGAAATCTGAAGGAGAAGTTGTGGATGACCTGTTTTCCGCGTATATGAACTTGGACAATATTGATGCATTAAACTCTTCCGGGACTGATGACAAGCTGGGCAATGAGAACCGTGAAGATTTAGATAGTAGAGCGAGTGGTACAAAGACGAATGGTGGTGATAGCAGTGATAATGAAGCTACAAGCAGTGTGAATGACAGTGGCAGCAGTATGCAGAGGTTAGGGATATCTTCTTCTGTTGAGAAGAAGGAAGGGATCAAAAGGAGTGCTGTGGGAGATATCGCTCCGACCACAAGGCACTACAGGAGTGTTTCGATGGATAGTTTTATGGGGAAGTTAAACTTCGTTGATGATTCACCAAAGTTGCCTCCGTCTCCTGGACCACGCCCAGGCCAACTCTCACCGACCAGTTCGCTTGATGCAAGTTCAAACAGCTTCAGTTTGGAATTTGGAAATGGTGAATTTAGTGGAGCTGAATTGAAGAAAATTATGGCAAATGAGAAACTTGCAGAGATAGCCTTAGCAGATCCAAAGCGGGCCAAAAGGTCGATTCCCCTATAAAGTGATGCAATGTTTTTGCCTTTTCTTTCCTCTTCGCTATGCAGCTGACCTGCACTATTTTTTCCCTATGTTTTGTTTATTATTGTAGGATTTTAGCCAACCGTCAATCTGCTGCTCGTTCAAAAGAGCGAAAGATGAGATACATTGCGGAGTTAGAACACAAGGTGCAAACACTGCAGACTGAAGCCACCACATTGTCTGCTCAGCTGACACTGTTGCAGGTTATGCCTTTTCAATATTGTCCTGTTAATGCTCCTACGCATCCTATTGCATTATTTAAACATATCCTGTACTTGCATTCAGAGAGACTCTGCTGGGCTAACGAGCCAAAACCACGAGCTGAAGTTTCGTTTGCAAGCCATGGAGCAGCAAGCTCAACTCCGTGATGGTATACACCTTTCTTCTGTGACCCAGGACTTCTTGTATTTTCTCAGATCATGTTTCACTTTTGCAGTACCCATGTGTTAACTTTATCTGTCTTTTGCTTTGCCCTAATATTATTAATGCATTCGTGTTGCAAGTCAAGACTGCAATCCTGCATTAACAGCATATGACATTTAATTATATTAGGGACTGCCAGGAAGTTCTTTTTAGTTTATATTTAGTATTCCCAAGTTGACCAAAATCCCAATGTTGCGTCCCCAAGGCCTTGGTCTAGTGGTAAGAACGCAGCCTGTGATGTGTGGGTTAGGCTCATGTCATGAATTCAAACCCTGCCAGGCTGCCACATCCAAAAGTCATGGTTTTAAAGGAAGAATGGTAGGCAAGCCCATTATCCACCAATCTTCGAACCGTACGCCACCGCCTCGAGAATTACCGATTATCCAAAAAAATCCCAAGTTGCGTATGAGTTGTTATTAATATATCTTTTTGTAGAAATGAATTCCCTCATTCGGGAATTTTAAGAATGAGATGATCCTTAAATGTGAACTTTGCACATAATATTTGCTGTGTGACTACGTGACAGTCTTATAAATTGTATCTTTGAATTTGTGTATTTATCATAATAAATTCAATAGGTGCTAAAACACAATCTACGAATCCTATGCCAATAGACTTATAAAAACTCATCTTAGAAACTATAAGTATTTAAATTAGAGGAATCTCTGGTAACCAACGGTCTTGTTACTGTGGGTAGGAGCAGTTGCTACTTTCTAATGTAGGTGTAGCATCCAGAATGCTACGAGTAAACAGGCGAATACTTTGTATATTTTAATGCCTGTGAGGTGTTTTGGTGTTATAGAAGTCAAATATGAAACCTTAAAAGCATTTTCCTATGACAGCACTGAATGAAGCATTAACTGCTGAAGTACAACGGTTGAAGCTTGCATCCGCTGAGATAAGTGCAGACGCTGCCAAGTTTCAGCAGCTTTCTCTCAATCCTCAGATGTTCCAATTGCAGCAACAGCAGTCAACTCAGCTAAACATGCATCACTTGCAGCAGCAGCAACAACAACAACAATCGTCTCAGCCTCCACAACATGCACAGCAGCAACTTAACAGCTCTACACCTTCAAAGAACGAATCGAAGTAGTAGCTTTTGGAAATTTCTGGTCTTCGTAATATTTATATTAGTTTCTTGATAGATGTTGCAAGAAGTACTGTCATTCAATTGCATTCATTCATTAGTTCTGCATTACAAGAAAACACGCTAAAGACATGGTATTTATCTATAGGACATGCATGTTCATTGGAGTAACTAAGTCACATAGAATCTTTTGATGTATACAGTTCGTTTCACATGATAACTCATTTTGTTGTTACGGAAGTTAAATTGAAAATGAAATTGGCATGCTTTTTGTTCCTTCGGGGTAGGGGTAAGGTCTACATACACTCTACCCTTCCCAGACCCCATTAGTGGGATTTTACTGGATGTGTTGTTGTTGTTTGTGTTCCTTCGAGTTACAATGTTGACTAGTAATTCTTCTGTTTCTCTTTCTCTGTGATAAACTCATGTGCAGTTTGCTAATATGCTGCAGTAGCAGCGTGTATGTATCACTGGAGAGAACATTATCTTCAGTTTACGGTCAACATAATTCTTGTACAAGTATGAAGTATAATTCATCCGGTGAAAGTTCAAAGTTTGAAATGTATACACATAATAAGATTACATTCGTCCTGAACTCGTATACTCTAGATTCTTGACTCATGACCTACTTTTGGAAGCTGCTGTGTTTAGTAACTAAAAGTTTTTCTATCTTCTTGTCTCATTATAACTTGAAATTGAAATGATGTATATTGTAGGCAAAATACATAGTTTACCAATCAAACTTGCATCGAAATCCCAGTTACACATCTTTTTTTTCACGGGAAACTTCTTATATACTCAACCTTTTAAAAGCGTGTCTAAAACACACCTCTTCAGTACTGGACCACTTTTTCCTCATCAAGTGTAGTCACGCACCAATAATAACGTGACACGTGTTATTGACTGCAAAAAACTTGAATTTACAATTATTTCCATCTTCTTCATCTTCCCCATGATGTACCACCATGGCTGCCCCCTCCACCCAAAGTGAGTAATTTTGTACTGGCAACCATGAAGCTTTATTTTAATTTTAATTTTCAAATTATTAGGATAACATTGAATTTCTGTCAACACACTACCGATATGAAGAACTTTATGGATTTTCCCTTTCAGCATTTGGCCACCCCGGCAGCTCAACGGTGTCACCGTCATTCAGCGATTCCTATGTTGAATATGAATCTTGTTTACCTCGAAAATACGAGTAACAATTAAATTTGATTTGTGGTTTTAAAGATATGTGATTTAGTTCAATACCAATTAATAATCAAGAAATAAGAAGTAAAGATAAAAGAGATTAATGAATCAAACCAACGTAACTCGGCAGTAGCGACTTCGAGACGGTGACCTCGAGACAGGCTAATAGCAATAAAATAAGATAAGTAAAGTAAGAACAGTAGAGCTAAAGGACAATGTTGATGAATAGTAGGCAAAAAGTAGAGAGTATATTCTTTTCTCAGTGATCAGATGATATTACAAATGATTGGGGTCCCCTTTATATAATAGGGGAATCCTAAATATGGAATATTTCTATTTGCGGTAGGGAATATTCCTGATACAGCTGTCTAACCGCCTAGTACGGAATCGTACAATCATATTCCGGGATTTGCGCCACGATCTTGGGGACGTGGCAGGAATCTAGCTCATTCTGTTACAAATCCTCAACGGTACAATTTCTGGATCGAGCATACTCGGCCTCGGTGTACGTCGTGCTTCAATCTTCAGGCATTGCACTCTGTCCTCGAGTTCGGATCTGGTCCCTCGAGCTCGAACTCGATCTTGCCCGAACTCGAGCTCAAAATGACCCCTCGAGCCCATAGATCGGAGGCATACGATTTCGACCGTATACAGATAGTCTCCGCGTTTCTTAGAGTAGGACGATAAGAAACGAATTGAGTCCTTGATCCTTACCCCGATTTGTTACGACAACATCAGTGGCGTAAGCGACTGAGGAAACAAAAGCTTGGAAGTTGGCCCTTTCCGAGGGCGACTCTGAGAACTCTAGCGAGTCCGGCGGTGGGGAAGATTCTGAGGGTGAAGACACTTCTGCCGATAAAGATCGTGCTGCTTAGGTTTCGTGTCCTTCGTGATTCTTCGCTTTTGAGGCTGATCGGCCCTTATGAGGCATTCTTGATCATGACCTATAGCCCTTGTAAATAGGTTTATACAAAACTTTTATCCTTCCATGGCTCCGGAATCTGTTACTCCTTTGTGCGGGTCAGAGTGTCTTAGAATAAAATTCCCTTTAAATGTTCACAGACTTGAGATGGTAATGGCCGAAAAATAAGAACAGCCCTCGACTGTTTTTGATCAATGGACCCTGAATGATCGTTTGAACTTGAGTTTGAGTAGCTCTTAGACTAAACAGTCGATGAGGTAAGGTAGCCCTTGAGCTTGATGGTTGAGTGGGTATATGCTTCGGACTTGAAATGAAAGATAGCCCTTAGGCTTTATAGTCGAGTGAGGATTTCCTCGAACTCGAAGTAAAGTTAGCCCTTAGGCTTTTATAGATAGTCCCCGAGTGAGAATTTACTCGAACTCGGGTAGCCCGTGGGCTTAGTAGTCGAGTGAGCGTTTGCTCGAACTCGAAATAAAGTGAGCCCTTAGGCTTTATAGATAGTCCCCGAGTGAGAATTCGCTCGAACTCGGGTAGTGCTTGGGCTTAGTAGTCGAGTGAGTGTATGCTCGAACTCGAAATAAAGTTAGCCCTTAGGCTTTATAGATAGTCCCCGAGTGAGAATTTGCTCGAACTCGGGTAGCCCTTGGGCTTAGTAGTCGACTGAGCGTTTGCTCGAACTCGAAATAAAGTTAGCCCTTAGGCTTTTTTACATTGGCCCTTAGGCTCTTTTAGATCGGCCCTTAGGCTCTTTTATATTGGCCCTTAGGCTCTTTTGGTTGGCCCTTAGGCTCTTTAAGTCGGGCCAATTCGGCCTCTAAAGTGGCTATAATCTTTCCCTCTTTTCGGCTAAAAGACTTAGTGAAAATTTTTGTATACCTTAGCATGTATTTTTTGTACCGGTTGGGTTTTTCGAGGGTTCGACGTATCGGAACCTTATTAGTAACTTGTTTGTGTAATGGTAATCGAATACCTCTTGAGGTTTTTTCGAAGGCTGAAATTATCGAAGCCTTTAAATTATTCGGGGGCTGATTTTATCGAATCCCTTTTTGCTTTTGCCGAGGGTAGCCGAGTTTAACCGGTTTTTCGAAGTATTTGAAGGCCTTTAATTTATGGAGAAATGGGACGTCTCCGAGCCGCATTATTTCGGTCGTAGCCTTTTATATGACCATAGTCTTTAATATGGCCGTAGCCTTCGGGTATGTCTTTTGGACTTGTTTCCCGATAACATTTCGAACTTGTTCGAAATGTTAATCGCCGAATGTGATGGCCTTGACCTGTATATCGAGGGTGCCTTTTGAGGTCTTATTGTTTAGATAGCTCGGGTAGGTAGTCCCGGAGTGTTCAAGATATGTTTCCGTTTAGGTTAAGATAGCCCTTGGGCTTTCGTATCTGTTACGAATTTCGGGTGCCTCCGATCCGCGTTAATATGGCCGTAGCCTTTTTAGTTCGGACTTGTCCTTTGGGCTTATCTTCCGTTTCACTTCGAGCTTGCCCGAAATGTCAGTCCCCGGGTGGAGTGGTCGTGGCCCTAAAGTCGAGGATTGCCTTTAAGGTCTTATGGTCTCGAAATGTTAGCAGTTTGATTCCGTTTGCTTTTGGGACGACAGTCCTCGAGCATGGGGTCGGTTGTTCGAAATTCCGTCGTGGTCGGCCCTTAAGCTTGTTTACACAATAGATCAAGAGTATAAAATATGAAATTTCTCTAAAGGCATGAGATATCAAGGAAAAATACTTCTCTTAATGGATGATTATACATGAGCGCACGTTTGATGTTTGGGGCTCGAGTAACCTATATGGGTACGGTTCATCTAACCGTTTGACCCTTACAACATTTTCCTTTCGAGGCCCCACCGTCATGAAGTAATCTCCTTGCCATAAAGTAGTCATTCGAGGGTAATGCCCCCCGATACTCGAGGCTTATTGTAGGGAACTTCATATACTGTTGACTTACTCTAAGTTAGCACGATCAATGGTTGCCTCTAGGGTTGCTTATCGGGCGGATTGGGCGGTTATTTACTCTTATCGGTTTGGCTTATCGGTTATCGGCTTTTAAATGTGTTAATCCGCTAGCCATCCGATAAGATATCGGGCGGATTGGTATCGGTTTAGCTCTTATCAGACGGTTTATCGGCCTAATTTAATCTATATTGCGTGCATTAATTGTTTGCTAACGGCCTAGCATACAAATTCAAAAATCTAAATTACACATTGAGTCCAGACAATGAAAGAAACAACTCTTCGTGTCTATGCACCAAATCTTATTCTGCCTTGAGAGAAAAGATATTAATTGACAAACTACTTAGGGCGGAATAACCAATAAAGGAAATCATAAAAAAGCAGAACATATTGTACATTCAAATTGAATGTACAATGTATATATATATATATAAATAAAATAATTATATATATATATATATATATATATATATATATATATATATATATATATATATATATATATATATA